>NC_135340.1:89404382-89602112 GCF_023851605.1 Tamandua tetradactyla
GGCCCATGCTGGAGGCAGGGAGCACACAAAGAGGACTGCCAAAGTGTCTGCTCTTAAGAAGCTCTGAGACCAGAAAGGGGAAGACAATGAAATTCAAGTGGTGTAAAAATTACAAGCCCAGACAAACTTCACCCCAAGTCATTATAAAAAGATAGAGGATATATACATGCATTTCAGAAAAATGCCTACATTTACATAAACTTCTATGCAAACATCTGTAGTCCCTAATCTTAGAGGAAAATGTAATCATAGGCACTGTAACCTCATTTTTGGTCCTGAGAAAGATGGATACCAATGACATTAAAATCTGATAAAGAAAAGAATCCAGCTGGCTAATGCATTAATACACTTAAAAAATCCAAGGCCTTGGATATTATCCGTTAATAATGCTACTAATGAAGCACTCCGTGCCAACCCACAGAATTGCTAAGGGTCTTTTCTAACTGACTCGCAGGCTAGTGTATTATGATTTTGGATGCTAAATGAAACCTTAACAATTCTCCATATCAGCAAGTGTGGATGCATACTCCCTTAAAAGGGAAAAAGGAGAAGGGAAAAGGAGGGGGGAAAACCCTAGTATATAAAAATGTTCTTACCTCCACTTGCATATTCCATGATTAGGTAGAGTGTTTTTTCCGTTTCAATGACTTCAAATAACTTCACTGGGGGAGGGAAGAGACATGAAGAGAAAAAGAAATAAAGGGCTGTATGTACACACTATGCATATATAAACTGTAACAATGAAAAGCATTTTTTTAACCTCTCTCAAAGAATTTAACAGTCAGTCCTCTACAAAACTGCTTTTAAGAAATTTCATCATATATTATAACAGAAAAGATTTCATAAAGCATAGAATTCCATAAGAATAAAGATCATTCTCTGGGTGCTCAAACAGCAAAACTTCACTATACACTCAGCAGTCCAGCAAAACATATCGACTTTCATTTTCCTCTATCACCATTCTTCACTGGGTCTGCACTGGCTAACTTTCCTTCCAGCAGCTCATCCTCTGCAAGATGACAAGACCTCAGGAAAAACTGTCTTCATTCAACCTGTAAGAGTGGCTCAGATTTACCCTGTTCCTGCAATGCAAACTTTTCATTAGAGCTTTAAGAATCTAGATCCACGTGAGACATTTTGTTGCTTGGGAAACATCCCAATGCTTGGACAACAAGTTCCTCTCTGATTATTCTGAAGTCAAGGTGGAAAGAAGTAGAAAAGATTGATTTGCAAATGAATTGAAAAAAGTTTTTATTAAGTAATTAATTTTCAATAGTTTTAGATGTGATTTTGCTACCACCATTCCTTGTTACACATAGAAATATTTCTATTACTGCTAATTAATAAAATCATCACATATCAATTAAAAATACATGCATTGTTAAATGAAACTGAAGTAAATTTTTGTAGCTATCAAATCATCATTTTGCATATCTACTTAATTTTGAGAATAATACATTTTAAAAGTTAGATTAACCAAAGATAAAAATTGGAGCAAATGCTAATCTTTTATATTGCAGGCTATTTGATGGTACTTGAACATAGAATTAGACCAAACAAAGCACCTAACACTTACTAGCTAATCAGTCAATGCTGAATTGATGAATGAAATGGTCAGACATTTCCTTCAGCTCTCATACATACAGATTGTCAAGAAAAAGCATTTAAAGAAAATTAAGGTAAACCTGCAGGTCAACAATCAACAACAACAAAAAAAACCCCTCTAAAATTCAATGCAAATACTGCCTTGTCTGGAAAATCTACTTTAATGCAATAGGAATTTTTTTTAAAATTTAAATCTATTATCAAAGATCGGTCCTTAAGGAAGAAGAGATCTGTGGAAGGAATCAGGGCACAACTTAAGTAATTAAAAGATAAAATAAATATTTGTAAGTTAGTTCTAGGTAGGTAATAAAGCTTTGGGTAAAAAGTTGGAATCTGAAATCCAGCGTTGGCTGGCTAACTCCAAAGGGCTAAAATGAAAAGCAAAGAAAGGAGCTTTCTTGCCACTAAGAAAGAAAGTTTTCTTTCCCTTGAAGAAGGGTATATTTCTTGTGATTTTTCTATTCTTTAAACATAGCATATTTCACTGATTCAAAGTGGTATACTTTTCCACATTTTAACTAATCTTCCTGATGTCAAAATGATGGCTCTCTATAACTAATTGTTAGCATTTTTTCCTTGCTATACATAAAATAATGCTTTTTACAAGGATAGAATGACTTGGATTTGAGGAAATAAGCCTTTTGTATAAGTATACAATCAAAACAGGAGGGCCCATATAAAAGTTTTCCCCTCCTGTGGTTGCAGAATCAACATTAGCTTCTATTCTTATGCCTCAGGGATTCTTGCTATGTCTTCAACAGCAGGCATGTCCCCACCACTTCCCACAAGTGACTCTGATAGTAACCCTACACACTTGGCTCTCTTAATAACAGCTATTTCACCTTGAAATAATGCTTTTAGATTATAGAGATTATCATTGTATAAAAGCATTTTTATTTTAAAAGAGCTCTATTAAGATCTACATGAGATCAAAAGTTTCCATTTGGACGTATAAAGAGTGGAGGTCAAGCTGCATGTGAGGTATAGGTTTTTTGTTTTTGTTTTTTTTGTTTTTTTCTTTCTATTATTGTTTTAATTCTTATTCTGTTGTCTTTTTATTTCTTTTTCTAAATCGATGCAAATGTACTAAGAAATGATGAATATGCAACTATGTGATGTTATTAAGAATTACTGATTGTACATGTAGATTGGAATGATTTCTAATTGTTTTGTTAATTCTTTTTTTAATTAATAAAAAAAAAAGAGTGGAGGTCAGTATTAAGTAATTTGTATATCTTCATCTTGTTTCTACAGTTATGAGGGCAGGAACCCGCCCTTCCTTCTCTTTAAAACTACCCCACATTATACCTAGTATAGAGCTGCGCGCAGAGGACGTGCAAAACAACTCAGCTTTTTAAAACAATTCATACCAAAATTCCATTAAATAGCATGCATCCCAGGTGTCGTAAAATATGATTCAATGTATAAGTATTTTCTTAGGTACAAAACTACATCAAAACAGGTTATACCATAACTAAACTATGATAATTTTAGATCTATTAAAAAGTTAGTTTTTAGCTAAATTATAATCTGGTTACAGATGTTTCCACTGCATTAAAATTATAAATTCAAGTACTTAATTCCTTAGCTTTTATATCTTATCTTAAGTCATTAAAAAAAAAAGAATGCAAATGGTCAATAACTTGTATGTATATTTTAAAAATAGTAAACATGTACCTGGGCTGGGGGGAGGTAAGGAATCTCCTTCTATCATTCCTGGAATATACGTTTAGCTTTATGACATACTTTCAAAGAATGCATTTTGACCCAAAAATATATAAGAAAGCAGAAAGTACCTGTGTTTGGATGGTTTAAAATCTTCATTATTCTTACTTCTCTGAAGAGCTAAAAAAAAACACACACACAATCCCAAGACAGTTATTAAATGTTACATTCTACTGTTGCAATATAAAATTAAATTTTCTCTTGGATAAAAAATGCACTGCAAATGTTTAGCATTCCATATCGAAGACTAATAGGAAAGTCTTGGTTAAGTCTGAGATCGCTTTATAATCTATTACCAAACTCTTCAATTTTATTTTATAAGTAACAGCAAAGGTCCCATGACGGGTGTGTGTGTGTGAATTTTACTTTGCTACTTTGAAAACAAGATCAGATTTAGGCAAAATAATTTGTGATTAAACTTTGATTCACTAAACCTTCTACCTAAGGATTCTAACTTAGTTAATCAAAACTTACATGATCCCAATAAACTACATCATGAGCACATTAGACTGATGATTTAAGAAATTATATGAAAAGATTTTGAAGAAAACCACCCTCAAGAAATCCCTTATTGGAGAAGGCAGGTAACTTAGCACCAAAGTTGGGGTGGGTGGTTACATTAATGCTCTGAATGAATCACACCTCACATGTTCATGCTTTTGGTGACTGTTCTAGTTTGCTAGCTGCCGGAATGCAACACACCAGAGATGGATTGGCTTTTAATAAAAGGGGATTTATTTTGTTGGTTCTTCAGAGGAAAGGCAGCTAACTTTCCACTGAGGTTCTTTCTTACGTGGAAGGCACAGGATGGTCTCTGTTGGTCTTCTCTCCAGGCCCCTGGGTTCCAACAGCTTTTCCCAGGGTGACTTTCATTTTTGCATCTCCAAAGGCCTGGGCTGAGCTGCAAGTGCTGAGATGAGGAATGCCAAGCTGCTTAGCAGTGCTACCTTGCAATCTCTCATTGAAGCACCAGCCAATTAAGTCAAACGTCACTGATTGCAGCAGACACGCCTCCTAGCTGACTGCAGATGTAATTGGCAACAGATGAGGTTCACTTACCGTTCATTGGCTTATGTCCGCAGCAACAAGATTAGGTATGCTCACCTGGCCAAGTTGACAACTGAATCTAACTAACACATGTCCACCCCTTGTCAACTTGGAAACTTCAAGCATCACCTTACACAGATGTAAAAAATTCTCTTGCTGTGGACCTGTGAATCTCAAAACAAGACCGGTGCCAATAAGCAAAGGAGGATATTCACATTATACAGATTGTCATTTCCATAGGGAGAAATGGGAAGAAACACAGATGTAAAACCTGCAGGGCAAGCGCCGTGGGATCTCAAACTCTGAAAGTCATTTATCATTCGGCTTTAGAAAGTGGCAGTCCCACCCCTTCCAAGGGCCTATGCAGTGGCCCGCCTCTTACCAAATCAACCTCGGGGAACATCGAGGAGACCACCTCTGGGCTCCACTCTCTCCAGGCATCAGGGCCACCCCTGGGCTCTCTGCCATTTCTGGGGCACACGCTCAACCCCTCCACATGGTGGCAGCCAGGCTCTCCCAGTCCCCCAAGGAGCGTGCTACACCTTTTCCAAGGTATGAGGCTGTACAACTCTTCCAGTGCAATGAGAGGGGAGACTCATCCTCGCCCTTCAGGGTAGACTCACCCTCTCCACGCATACAGGTGGGTTTACTCTCCTGGCCGAGGTTTCTTGGCTTCAGACTGAACTTCCATGGTTCTCACTCTGCAAATCCAATCTCTCCCTTTCGTGCCCTTTTTCAAGATTGCCAGTGGTTTCATTTACACCAACAGTCCCTTCATGCACTACAAGACTTCCCCATCAATCTCTTCACAGTTCCTCCAAAATCTCCCCCTTAGCCATCCAAAAAACGTTCCAACATATCTGGTATTTGCAAACCGCAGCAGCACCCCACTCTCCGGTACCAAATCTGTTCTAGTTTGCTAGCTGTCGGAACGGAACACACCAGAGACGGACTGGCTTTTAATAAAAAGGGATTTATTTTGTTGGTTCTTCAGAGGATGGGCAGCTAACTTTCCACTGAGGTTCTTTCTTCTGTGGAAGGCACAGGATGGTCTCTGCTGGTCTTCTCTCCAGGCCCCTGAGTTCCAACAGCTTTTCCCGGGGTGACTTCTTTCTGCATCTAGAAAGGCCTGGGCTGAGCTGCAAGTGCTGAGATGAGGAATGCCGAGCTGCTTAGGCTGTGCTACGTTGCAATCTCTCATTTAAGCACCAGCCGATTAAGTCAAAGGTCACTCATTGCAGCAGACACGCCTCCTAGCTGACTGCAGATTGTCCGGAGCTTCTTCTCTTGGTCTCTGGTCCCCGGCCGGCGGGGGAAGACGCTGAAGAAAAAGACTCGGACACACTCCTCCAGGTTTGTCGTAAGTGCCAAGTTTTACTGGAGCTAAGCTTACACACCTTGTTACATTTCTCACGCAGGGGGGAGACTCCCTGCGGGGGACAACCTCTATGCGGCCGTCAAGCACGGCTCTCTGCGGGCTGTCTCCCCGACTTCCCGCCCGGGGTCCTAGATATAGTGTGGTGATTACCAATGGCTGAGCTACACGTACAAGGCTGGGATAGGTGGATAGGAGAGGTGGGCGTGTACATCATGGGCGGAAGTGACGATCGGGTGCCATCTTGGCCCGAACGTCGGGTATACGTATAAGGCGGAAACAGGATGCGGGCGCCATCTGGCTCACTCGATGGGCGGGGGGAACTCTAGGGCAGGCTGCGGCGTGTCCACTAGGCCCGACCCGGGAGGCGGCTCTCCACATCTCCCCCTTTTTTATTCATTTTGACCCAGTGTCTCCATTGATGAGTGTGCTCCCATGAGCCTGAGAGGCCCACTACATGATTTGGTGCTTTGGGGAGTCTGGACTAGGCTCCAGCCATCTTGCGGCTGAACCTCTGGCACCGACCAGAATGCTCACCTCATATAGAGACCGGAGAGCCCGTGAGCTGGAAACCACGTGACTCTCCCTGCAGTGCTTCGCCTCGCAACTGGGTTATGTAGGGGGGCAGGAGAGCGGCAACCAGAGCCGAGAGCGTCATTAGGTGTCTCTGTGCAATGGCCGGAGTCTAGTCTGGCCAGGACCGTGACTCCGCCGTAGAGATCATCCTTTAGACAAAAATTATGACTTCTGGTGCCGCCTTTTACACCCGGGACACGGCCATGGGCTTTGCAGCAGATCCTGTTTTCGAGCGCCCCCCCTGAGTGGCCGGGACGGGCCATACAGTGAGGGGAAGGACTGGGTAGCGGGACGGTCGGTGCCAGAGCATCAGGGGCGAGTGACATAGCCAACATAGTGGTGACGCGTAGCTGTTGCTGCGTCTGGAACAAGCGTTCTAACAAACATTTAACAATGAGCAGAGTTACTAAGAGTCCCACTGCTAAAAGAATCCAAGTGGTCAACCTGGGCCAAGAGAACCATGAGGTGACTTGGTCCCACAGTAGCTCGTAGTGGGAAAAGTGGGGTTAAAGTTAGTCTCTCTTCTACTCGGTCGGAGGGTCACTTGCACTGTTGTTGTCATCTTTTCGGTCGCCGCCATCATCAGCAGAGTTGGAGACCGGATCCGGTGGCTCTGGTTGGAGGCTTATCAATTTTCTGGGCAACAGTTCCTTGGCGTCCTCGGGCGACGTCACGGTTCTCACCAGTCTTTCCGGAACCCACACAGGTTGACGTCCTGGTTCCTGGGGAAAAACACAAACAGAGCCTCTGGCCCAACTAAGTACCGGGTCAGGGCCTTTCCATTGTCCTGACAGAATATCTTTCCACCGGACTAGACCTCTATGCGGTGGGCTTGAGGTGGTGTGTTGAAGGGCAGGTGTCACCCCTAGTGGGTTTTCATTTAGAAAATTATATGTAAATAAAGCCACTGACAGTTGAGCCTTCGGGGATAGGCCATGGCTTATTCCCCCTTTTTGTTTTTTGAGCAGGTCTTTAAGAGACCTATGTGCTCTTTCGATGATTCCCTGTCCTTGAGGATTATAAGGGATGCCATGCTTTAATTGCACCTCCATAGTATCACAGAACCTTTGAAAGGTTTGACTGGTGTAAGCTGGTCCATTGTCTGTTTTTAACAATTTTGGCTTGCCCCATGCTGCCCAAGCGGCAAGGCAGTGCGAAATAACCTGGTGAACTTTTTCTCCGGTCTCAGCCGTGGCGAATAGTATTTGGGAGTATGTATCTATAGATACATGTAAATATCTCACTTTGCCAAATTCCGCATGGTGAGTGACATCCATTTGCCAAATGTCACCTGGGATGAGACCTTTGGGGTTGATGCCCAGTGAAGGGGCTGCCTTTTGCTCGGAACAATTATTGCAGGCTCTAACTATATCTCGGGCAGCTGCGCGCGGTATTTGAAACCGTCTGGCCAAGGTGCTTGCATTGACATGAAATTTAGTATGGAATCCCTGTGCTTGCTGATATGGTGTTAGCACTGGGAAAATATGTGGTTGCCGAGTGGCCTTATCTACTAGGCGATTTCCCTGCGCCATGGGACCTGGCAGGCCTGAGTGAGCTCTTATATGGGTTATGAAGAAGGGGCATTGCCGGGAATATATGGTTTCCTGAAGTTTGAGGAAGAATGTCTTACTGAGGAAGAATGCTTTATAACGCCCACCGTTTCTAAAATATTTACAGAATTCACTACGTAAAGGGAGTCTGATACAATATTTAGAGGATCGGTGATTTCTTTCAGGACAGTGATAATGACTTGTAATTCTACCCACTGAGGTCTTTGTGGTTGAAAAAATACTGTCTTGGGAGTACTCCCTTCTACACAGTATGCTCCTGAACCGGAGCTGGAACCATCCGTGTATACGGTGAGGGCATTCACTAGTGGCTTAGGTGAAGTTATTTTAGGAAAAATTATTGGATGTTGGGTAATAAATTGCAAGAGGGGGTCTTTCGGGTATTGGTTGTCAATATTTCCTGCAAAAATACACCTGAGAATAGCCCATTGGTCTATGCACCCAGTAAGCGTTTCGAGTTGCCGGGAAGAGTATGGCACTCTGAGGTTTTTAGGGTGTTGGCCAAAGTGTTGCACTGCTCTTTTGAGGGCTTCTGAGGCCAATTCTGCAACCGCTGTGGGATAATGTTCTAAACTTTTTCTGGGGGAGATTCCGGGGTGGACCCAGAGTAGTGGTCCTTGTTGCCACAGCACTGCCGTAGGCTGCAGTTCTGTGGGCAGCAGGCAGGCTTCAAAAGGTTCATGGGGGTTTATTCTTTTTATGACAGCGGTGCTGAGTGCCTCCTCTACTTTAGCTAGTGCTCGCCGTGCTTCGGAGTGAGAAGCCGGGGAGAGGTTATATCTAGGTCTCCTTTCAACAAATCATATAAAGGTGCCAGTGTGGCATTGGGTAGTTTTAAGTATGGGCGAACCCAATTGATATCCCCCATTAGTTTTTGCAGGTCATTTAGGGTCTTAAGAGTGTCTGTTCTAAGAGACACCTTTTGGGGGGAGACTTGAGTGGGCGAAAGCTTCGCTCCCAGGAAGGTGGCATTATCAGCCATTTGAATTTTTTCAGGAGCAATCATGAGATCGGTATTTCTGAGCGTCAGCACTAGATGTGACAGCGCTGCCTGAAGGAGGGGTAAGTCTGCAGAAGTTAGTAAAAGATCGTCCATGTAGTGAACGATTTTCACTCGAGGGAAACGTCGCCGGGTATCAGTTAACCGTGCGGCAACGTACAGTTGACACATAGTAGGGCTATTGGTCATGCCCTGGGGCAGGACTGTCCATTCAAATCGTTGACTAGGCCCTTCCTGGTTAAGGGAAGGTATGGTAAAGGCGAACTTTGGGGTGTCTTCAGGGTGAAGTGGGATTGAGAAAAAACAGTCTTTAAGGTCTAGTATAAAGACAGGCCAATGCCCCGGTAAGGCGGAGAGCAAGGGTAACCCCGTTTGAACAGGTCCTAGGGGTTCCATACAGTTATTAATGGCTCTTAAATCATGTAATAGTCTCCATTTCCCTGATTTTTTCTTTATGACAAATACAGGTGTATTCCAAGGGGATGAGGACGGAATGATATGACCTTCTTTTAGCTGTTCTGATATAAGCGCGTGTAGCGCATTGAGCTTTTCCTGCGGCAAGGGCCACTGAGGCACCCAAATAGGGGTCAATGTTTTCCAAGTTATTTTTATTGGGGTGGGTGGGAATCTTCCCTCAGTGGCCCCCGCGAAAAACCCAGGCCCTGCCTGCCTGGATTGGGTATGGTCTGTACAGGCGCTGGGCGTCCTTGCAGGGAGGCCCCCAATCCTTTTCCGGGGACGTATCCCATACCTTTTAGAAGGTCCTTGGCTGTTTTGGAATAATTAGTTGTTAGGGTAAGATCCATTTGTGTCAGTACGTCTCTTCCCCATAGGGAAACGGGTAAAGCCAGCACGAAAGGCTGAAAAGAGCCGTGATGTCCTTTGTCATCTGCCCAGTGAAGGGCGGAGGCACTTATCATGGGAGCAGAGCACTGCCCGATCCCTGTGAGGATTTCTTCCGCTTTGCATAGCGACCAAGAGGCGGGCCAGTCTTGCTGCCGTATAATAGATCGGTCAGCTCCGGTGTCCAGCAGGCCCAGGAAGGGCCTGCCTTGCACCTTGAGTGTCAACATGGGTCGGTTCTCTAGGGACATATGTAAACCTTCAAAGATTTCCCCAGACGATCCAAATCCTCTGTCTCCCCTTAGGTCGGGTCTGCTTGGAAAGGCAGCATGTAAACTAGGCAGGAGCAGGAGTTGTGCCAATTTATCGCCCTCTGCAATGACTAAGTGCCTTGCTGTGACTGAACCATGATTTGGGGGAGCCGGTGAAGTCTGAGTCTACCACGCCTGGTATAACTGTTAGTCCTTTTAGGGCCGTGGACGCTCTCCCTAATATTAACCCAACAGCCCCTTGGGGTAAGGGCCCTTTAAAGGAAGTTTTCACTAGCTGAACACCCATGGAGGGGGTTAATACGAGTCGGGAGGTGGCACAGAGGTCCAATCCTGCGGACCCGGGGACGCACGGAGCGGAGAGGAGCAGGGCGGGGGCCCTCCGTATTGGGGGGCCCCCTCCGCCCGTTTTTTGAGGGCTGTTCTGGTCTTCCAGAGAGACGCTCCCCTTCTGCGCTGAAGGCTGATCTACAATCTTCCGCACGATGGGGTCCCTTTCTACAGCGGCCACAGAGTTTGCTTTGGACTCGGGGTTCATTTTGCCGCTGATTAGGGGCTCTACCGGGACATTCCCTCTTAAAGTGACCTGGTTTGCCACATCCAAAACAGGTTTTAGGCCTTACCACAGGACCCCCCGAGTCTCCTGTGTCCACATGTAGAGAGCTAGCTAGCATGGCAGCAAGACCTGCATTAGTTAAAGGGCTACCAGCATCTCTACAGAGGCGAACCCAATCTGTCAGGGACTTCCCTCGATTTTGTGCAAGAATAACTTACATTCTTTATTGCACTGTTCGAATATCATCTGTTTGATAACTGTTTCTGCTACCCCTGGGTCAGAAAAGATTCTTTCTGCTGCGGTCTGCATTTTTGCCACAAAGTCTACAAATGGTTCGGTGGGTCCTTGGTGAATGCTGGTAAGCGAGGCCTGAGCTTCCCCTTCCCCGGTCAGCTTTTTCCATGCTCCCACAAAGCAGCGGAAGACTTGAGCATAGACTTCTTGTGGATACCCCGTCTGATTGTGGGCGTGGGTGCCTTTTCCTAGTAGCATGTCGGCATTCCACCCACCCCGCCTCCCTGCGGCATTCTTTGCCGCTTGTTCTTCTGCTAATTCCTCAAACCACGCTTTCCAGTCGATGTACCGACCTGGAGGCAAGCAAGCACGAGCGAGCTGATAAATGTCTGCGGGCGTGTGGTTTAGTGCCGAGAGGTTCTCAACCATATTTAGAGTGAATGGTGCATTCGGGCCATACTGATGAACAGCTTGTCTTAATTCTTTTAACACTTTATAGTCATAGGCCTCATACTGGTTATTACCGGGAGGATTAATAAGGACTGGAAACATGCCTGTTGGCTGATTAGCACTTATCGCATTAAAAGGGTTCCATCTCCAAAAGAATCTCCCCCTACCAAGAGCTAACGAGCGGCCCTGTGGGGCTGTATACGCGGGCGGCGGAGGTAGGCAAAGTGGTCCCTCCTCCTGCCAGCGCTCCGGAAATTCAGGGTTACCTTCTGGAGGGGGTGAAAAAGACTCATGACAGTTACCCGAGTCGGCCACTAGGGGGAGCCCGTATCGGGGGTCTAAGGCGGAAACACCAGGGCCTCCCCCCAAAGGCCCCCGCGTCACGCTCGCGGGTGCGGGCGGGGCGGAAGGTCGTGGGCAGGTTTCTAGCTCAATTAACGGGTTTTCATTTGTCCCCACGCCCTCACCGTCCTCTGATGCTGAGTCCGAGCTGTCTGATGAGGCGCCTGGCTCCGACGGCCTGCCTCTGCAAGAACCGTCCGTAAACGAGGCAGACCGGGAACTTTCAGACTGCCCCATGCTTGCAGTCGGCACTAGCTTCAAGCGTGCTCGGTGACGTCTACCGAGCTCTCCCCCGGGGTGGCCTGAGTACCCACGGGCCTTAACCCTCAAGTAAAGCAAAGACACTTACCTCTTCGCGGTGATCAGGCGCGAAGGTTGAGAGGAATCAGGAGAGGCGCGAGGATGTTCCCCGTACGGGCCACCACTTGTCCGGAGCTTCTTCTCTTGGTCTCTGGTCCCCGGCCGGCGGGGAAGACGCTGAAGAAAAAGACTCGGACACACTCCTCCAGGTTTGTTGTAAGTGCCAAGTTTTACTGGAGCTAAGCTTACACACCTTGTTACATTTCTCACGCAGGGGGGAGACTCCCTGCGGGGGACAACCTCTATGCGGCCGTCAAGCACGGCTCTCTGCGGGCTGTCTCCCCGACTTCCCGCCCGGGGTCCTAGATATAGTGTGGTGATTACCAATGGCTGAGCTACACGTACAAGGCTGGGATAGGTGGATAGGAGAGGTGGGCGTGTACATCATGGGCGGAAGTGACGATCGGGTGCCATCTTGGCCCGAACGTCGGGTATACGTATAAGGCGGAAACAGGATGCGGGCGCCATCCTGGCTCACTCGATGGGCGGGGGGAACTCTAGGGCAGGCTGCGGCGTGTCCACTAGGCCCGACCCGGGAGGCGGCTCTCCACAGCAGATGTAATTGGCAACAGATGAGGTTCATGTACCATTGGCTTATGTCCGCAGCAACAAGACTAGGTATGCTCACCTGGCCAAGTTGACAACTGAATCTAACTAACACAGTGAGTACCCCCTTCGCGATGACGTTAGCCTCAGCCATGTGACTTGCTCTGGCCAATGGAACATTAGCAAATGGGAAGCACTGGGTGGATAAAATAGTTGGGCATCACTGCCTCTTCTCTTGGAATGATGTTGCCACTGTTTGAAGAATTGGTCTAGCCTCTTTAAGGATGGAAGGCCACATGTAGAAAGAGAGGCTCTGTGGTCTCAACTTGAGACCAAACTCGTGTACCGACCAGGAGAATGCAGGCACACTCCTGAACATTTGGGTGAGAACTGAAGGTAAACTGCCAAGTCAAATCCAGCAGAACTGCTCAATCACTCCCCAAAATAAGGAAAAACAACAAACCACGTGGTATAAACAAGTGCCATGTATTCAGAAGATGGTCAGATCATTAGGGACTGGGCTAATATGAGAAGACTTCCGAAAAATCACAAAATTTTTTAGAAGCCATCATATTTAACTCATTTGTGAACAAAGGAAACCAGGGTCCTGGGAGATGAAAAGATTTTCCAAGGTCCTGCTATCTTTCTGCGGTAAATCTCGACAGAACTAGGCCTCTCAACACCTAGGGAAACAAGGTCTAGGGAGAGCCCTGGAAGGTGAGAAGCTGGTGAGAAATCACAGGTTCTCACTGTACTTGTCCTTGCCTTCTGGGTCTAATCTAGAATTGAATCAGCACCTAACAATTGAGAGCATGGGGAGACAGACCCAGGCAAGATGTGAAAAACAATTTAAGCTCAGAGCTTAAGAATATGGTTATCTGATGATCAACTATTACAGTCGAGTAGCTGTATTTGAATCTTCCAAATTATTTCCCCAATTGCTAAATTAGAAAAGCTCCAAGTTGGATGAAATAACAATATAACTTGGACTCCTGTGCTTAGAATGAAAGGCCTGGCAGTTCTGCCTCATCCAGCCTCAGCTCACTCTTCCAACCTCAGCTCTAGCCACTCTACTCACCTACCTAACGTACAGAGCTCTTTCCTTTCTTAGGGTTTTTTCTCTTTTCCATCCCTTAAGCCTCAGATTCTCTGAAAACCTTACCTAAGTAGGTCTCCTTTGTTTTCCATCATAGTTATCTATTCATTTCTTTCCTACTATCTTTCAAGTTGCGATGGTACACTTTTATTTGTATTCCTGGTTAATGATATCCTGTCATCCACAGGGAGGTCTGTCTCTGGTAAGTGAGTTTCATACTTAGTATCTATATGATCAAGGCCATTAAGAATCCCTCTCTCAAGGAGTTGTTTTAAGAAATAAATGAGACAGATAATGCTCACCATCAGGCACACAGCAAGTACCCAAAATAATGGTTGCTATTATTATTTTACATACCAAAATAATACCATGCATCGTAAACCTGATGTAATCTATATATCCTTAGTAATGAAAAATATCTGGTAATAAAAAAAAAAGCTCTCATTACGTTCCCCTATATTTATATTAGTGTTCTCAGAGATTTTCAGATTAAAAAGCCTTCTCTGAAAATAAATCTTATATGGACTTTCAAATAAATAAAACACAGAGGTGCTCTGATGGAAAACAGGGGTTGGGCTCCTGGAGCCTTGCTTGCTTAGCACTCATACCCCATTCCCCCACCCTCAACCCTCAATGCTGGCAATTCTGAGAGCCCTAGAAAGAGGATGCAAAACGGCACCCATAAGTCATATTCTGCTTGCTGGCCCCCATTTGTTTGGTCCACCAATGTTTTCTTCAACAATGTAATTCGTTGCCAACATTAAAAAGTAACAAGAGAAAACCTAAAAAATTAGGTTGTTATCATTTGGCAATCTTGGGGTCCACATGTATGCATAACAACTACCAACTGGAGGTTTGTAGAAGATGCTTCTTTTAAATGGGGTTCTTGCCTTGTCCAGGCGTGGTCTTAGAGCTAGCAGCATGGACACAGAACCCAGACCCTCACAACCCTGCCGGATAGAAGTTGCACTGTAACAACTCCTGGTGATCTACAGTCACATTAAGGTTCCAGAAACACTGCTCCAGAACTTTTCACGCAATTATTGATTGTTTATCACTCTCTACCTGTCAGGCCTCAGGACTCTAGGGACTTTAAAAAGGCACAATTAAAAATCACTAGTCTATATTTTTACTAATGTGCTATGAAACTTGATTTAAAATGCATAGTAAAGGTAAATGTGATTGAACCCCTGGTCAAACTGTTGGCACACATAAGTGCTCAAGAAAAAGTTTCTTCAACAAATGAAATCTGAAAGTTAAACTGATGTGGTTTCAGCATATGTGGATACTCATGTTGTTACATCAGCCTAAAATATGGAAAGAAAGAATACTGTAAGTATAAAACATGTAGATATTTAAATATTTAGTCTTTCCACAGCCTGAAAATATGAGATTTTTAGTGACCGGAACTAGAAGTCCAATCCTTGTCCAACCTCACTCCCCATTCAACCCACCCCAATAGCCCCTTCTTTCCTTTCCTCCTATGAAGGGCCCCTAAGGTACCTCCATAGACCTCTTGGGTCTGGGAGAATGTGGATGGACACAGACAGTGCTGCACACTGCGGAGCAGGGGTTCTCAAATCCAGCCCCACCCTTCACAATCCTGCAGTCTCAGGCCCTCCACAGACTTGCAAGTGGGGCCAGAAATCTCTATTTATTAAACAGCTGCTTGGCCTAGAGTAATGTTGAGGAGTCACAGCTCTGGAATGCTTCATGAAGGAAGATAGGGGTCAGTACCATGCCTTCTTTTCCTCAACACTGTTTTGGAAAGTCAGTGAAGGTTTCTTTGTCTTACTTATCCTAACAATCGCAGCATCTCAGCTGGATGGAAGGACAAATCACTAACCCTCGCAGGCAAAACCAAAGACAGAGACCACCACAACCCCATAGAGTTCACATTGAAGGGATTTTCAAGAAGTTGATGCATTTGTGGAAAGGGGTGGGGAGAAAATATGTATTTGCTTTTCTATACACAGAATATGCATGGAAGGACGCACAAAAACTGAAGACCTAGGCTGCCGCAGGGGCAGGGAACTGGGTGACTAGAAATAAAGGCTGGAAAGAAGACCTTCCCTTCTAATCTTTTTTCTAACGTTTGAATTTTGAATCACATAACTGTGTTACCTATGTCCCCTTCCCAAATAAAGTTGAATTTTAAGAAAAAGGTAGAGGATGAGCAAAGAAATTTTTATTTTGGCTAAAAAGGACATTCCTAGGGGGAAAAAAAGGTAGCTGAAAATTGGTATATTTTAATCACTCCCCACACTCTTCTCATCATGCATGCTGAGGCCACCAGTGGGTGAAAGGCAAACAAATCTTCCAGGTCGTATAAAGTTGAGCAAATACACAAGCCAGTATGGTAAGGCAAAATTTAAGAAGGGAGAGATTCTAAGTAATCTCTCAGGACCACTGTGACATCAAAACAAAGACAGGAAAAAGAAAGATAACAAATAACAGGGACATAAGATAACGAATTGCATATTAAAGGACATTCATCTAACAGTAGCGAAAGCAGTGCCCTCCCTCTCCTCGACAAGAGTAGGGTGGATATGATATGTGTGAATGCACTGCAATTTTTTTTTTGCTAGAACTGTGCTGCTACAATGTAGGTTATGCTAGACTTCTGCTATTACAAACGTCACAGTGAACAACCTTGTACATACATCGAACAATGCTGTATATACATCTTTGCACACTTATGAAAATGTATGGACAGGGTAGATCTCTAGCATTTGGATGGGGGGAGCACGTCAAGTGCATATATGCATTCAAATTTGGTAGTACCATTTTTTTTTCTTAACTTCAAAGAGCTCATTTATTTATGAATTAGTACTGCCATTTTAGAAACATTAATGAGACTGTATCAATACACCAATATCCAGGACTAATATGTAAACTTGTAAGGATCCTGGCAATTGCACATCTTGCTGGCCAAGTATAAATATTTACTTTTATGAATTGTTGTGAGAAACAATACCAAAAGTTTACTAAGGCTTGAAAATAAAGCTGGACAAAAGTCTAATGTGAAAAAAGGAAACCCCAAAATTTGTAAAAGTCTTTTGACTTTCTTACAGTTGTATCTTTATAATTCCCCATCTTTCACAACATCAAGAATTTCTCCAGGAAAAGAAAATGACTGACGATTTTGCTTCTTATATAACTTCATGTGTCAGAGTCACTTTCAGATCCTGGTCTGCTATCATCTGGCCCATCATGTTCTTTGTCTAGTCTTTCATAGATACTCTCATCATGAAATCATCACATAAGGTAGGCCATCCTGGGCTCTCTTCTGATTTCATTTCAGCCTGTTTGGCTTTTGGGTTCCTCCCAGTAGAACTTTTCTCATTTGTACTTCCATCCATTCCTTGAAGAACGCTGATACATCTTTCTCAGATGCTGTTGGTATCAACTGAGCATGCTTTCTAATAGAGCTTCCAGCTTCAACCTTTTCATCAACATCTTTTGATGCTTCTGAATAGCGTTAAATAATTGCACCACAACCCTCGCTGCAATTCTCGAGGATTTCTGTTTGTCTTTGAAAAAATCTTGCTTTTACTCTGCATATCATTTTCCACTCCTATTTCTGATCAAGCTGTTTTCTTTTTTCTATTCTTGTTGCAACTCTTCTTTTTCCTTCTCTAGAATCTGACCAAAATGGTGGGTTTACTTTTAGGAGTTTTTTTGTCAAGGATCTTAGTTATGGCATTTGCCAAGCCCGTATTAGTTCCCAAACCAGATTCTGCAGCATTCTCATTCTTTGCCACAGAGTTCAACATCATCCTCATTGTCAGCTTCCATTGTTTCATCAGAAGAAAACTGATCCTTTTTCCAATCCACAGCTTCCTACAGAATCTCTGCTGTCTGCGGTGTCTTTGTATTCACCTTCCAGCTCTGATGCTGTGATCCTGGCTACTATCTTCATCTTCTTTTTCTCCTTCAGGGAATTTTTCAGCTTTTTCCCTGCAGTCACAAGGGATTCCTCAACGGCATGGCCTTTACTGCTCACCAGAAGCTTCCCTGAGAGTTGCGTCCAGTGGCTACAAAAAAGGGTTAGTGCCATTTTCTTCTCTAAAAATAGATTAATTTACACTATTGAGAATATAAGATTCCCTGTTTCTCCACACTTGTCAACACTATGTATTACTAATTTTCTCATCACTGCAGATCTGATTGGTAAAAAACAGTCTCTTTTGGAATGGTGAACATTTTATTTGAATACTGACCACCTATCCTTAATTGCCTAAGTATAGCTTTGATTACTTTTCTATTACGTTATGGTATCCCCGTTTCTTATTGCTTTTCAAAACTTTTTATATATGCAAGAAGCCTGTGCCATACCAGACAATGTTGGTTACTTGTTCAAATCTACCTTTACCTCCTTCCTCTTTGCCAACTTTCCAGAAACAACACCTTCAACTTCTCCAGCTATTTCACCTAATGTTTACCTATTTATTTCTAATGTTAAAATATAGTGCTTTCTTGATTTTTTAAATGTCTCCCTACATATATGTGTATCATTGCTTCCTTGCTTTTTCTAAAACATTTTTGTATAGTGATATATAATGTACAAACAAAAAAGCAATAAGGTACAAAGTACACTGTAACAAGTAGTTATAGAACAGATTTCAGAGTTTCGTATGGGTTATAGTTCCACAATTTTTGTTTTTTCCTTCTAGCTGCTCCAAGACACTGGAGACTAAAAGAAATATGAATATAATGATTTGACAGTCATACTCATTTGTTAAACCCTATCTTCTCTGTTATAACTTGTACTTCACTTTGGATCTTTCTCCAAATCTTTAGGGGTATTTGGGCTACCATTCTAACTTTTTCATGTTGGAAAGGGGTGTTGATAATAGGGGATAGGGGGTTAGAACTAGACGATGTTCTTAAAGAGATTGGCCCCTCTGGGTTTCAGGAACTTATCTGGCCTAGAAACCGTCTGAAATTTTTAGGTTTCTGGGAAGTAATTGTAAAAGGGAATTTTAAAGCTTAACAGTAGCTAATTTTTCCTGCTTAATTTAGCTATTTACATATATCTTAGCTTCTGAAATCCAGCAAAAAGCATTTGTGTCATTTTGTATTTGGCTATGCATTTGGTGTGAGTTAAGAATATAAAGAAAAAATTTGGGCCCCATCAGGTTGAAAATAAACAATCCGAGACTTTCCCAGGGCGGTTATCTGTTTCTCGCCCTTCCCCCCCTGACTCCTTGCGCCTAAATCACTTGTTGTAAAACTGTGGCTATCTGCAATAGCCACTCCAATGACTCATGCTCAAGAAATGCTCGCTGTGAAACTGTTAAAAGTGCTTGTTGTAAAACTGTTCTTATCTGCTTTTTTGTAAACACACCTGTGACCATGCTCAACCCCCACCCCCCATCTTACCCTTTAAAAGCTTTTGCAGACTTAAGTTCGGGCTCTCTGTTCCTGCGTGTTCAGCGAGCCCCACACATGTGTGGAAAATAAACCCCTTGCGTGTTGCATGAGAGAACGTCTCTTGGAGTCCTCCTTTGCGTGGCAAAATTCTCAAATTCTTACATTTGGAGGTCCCACCGAGATCGGCTCTTCGTAAGGGAGGCTCCAACAGCTCTTTCTCTCGGGGTAAGTGAGGCCTTTTTGTCTGAAGTGCGATCGCTTAGTCTGTCAGACTGGCAGTGACTGTCGGGGAGTCGCGTGAGCACTCCCCGACCGCAACCGACAGCGTGTCCGGGGTTGCGGTCACTCTCCCGAGGGACGCCTCGGGATTGGGGGACCTCTGGGGACGCCTGGAGGATTCCTACAGGGCCGACTCTGATTCTGTTTTCCTTCTGACAGGGGGAAACTCGATCATAGTCATCAGGCCAGTCTGAGCTGTGTCTCTGAAACTGTGTAAACGTGGTGTGCCGGCTCTGTGTGTGTCTGTCTGTATTTGTGTGTTGGGAATTGTTTTTGTTTTACCGAAGATGGGTCAGGGATGTCGACTCCACTTTCTCTGACCTTAAGACACTGGTCGGAGGTCAGGGAAAGAGGTCAGAATCTATCTTTTATTGTAAAAAGGCAAATAGCAGACGTTCTGCTCGGCCGGGTGGCCCTCTTTTAACGTGGAATGGCCTCGGGAAGGAGCTTTTCATCACCCTGATTTGGGCCGTCAAGTCAGTCATCTTCCGCCCTGACCCGTATGGCCACCCGGACCAGCAGCCCTACATCATGGTGTGGCAGGACCTGTGTGAAAACCCACCTCCGTGGGTAAAGCCGTTTCTTACTCCTCTTGGTCAACATGACTCTCCCTCTGTACTTCCAATCAAGGAGCGGGTCCTTCTCAAGCTCAGAAACTCTATCCTTCCTTACCTCCTGCAGTCCTACCGGAATCCCAATCGGATCTACTCCTCTTCGACGCAGGTCCTTCTTCCCCTCCTCCCTACCCTTCAGCTCGGTACAGGACCCCCCTTCTCTCAGCTCACCTTCTCCTCCTCTAGTTCTCTCTCCCCACTCTCTTCCATTTCCTCTTCGCAGGTTCACCAACAGACTATCCCAGATGAACCAGGACTGGCACATAGTACACGAAGCAGACGAGCACTAAGCCCATCTGATGTGGCGGTCACTCTCCCCTCAGACCGCACGGGCCTCAGTGGATGATGGACATGGGGGAGAAATGCCTGCTCTACAATACTGGCCCTTTTCCTCCTCTGACTTATATAACTGGAAAAATAATAACCCTCCTTTTTCCGAGGCTCCCACTAGGCTGACTGGATTGGTGGAGTCCCTTATGTTCTCTCACCAGCCCACTTGCGATGATTGTCAACAACTCCTGGGGACTCTCTTCACCACGGAGGTGAGATCGAATCTACGGAAGCCAGGAATCAAGTTCCTGGACAAGACGGGAGACCCACCCAACTCCAGCATATCATCGATGATCGGTTCCCGCTGCGCCCCCTAACTGGGACCCGAACACCTCTGAAGGTAGGGAGCATCTGTCCATCTATCGCCAGACTCTAGTAGCGGGTCTCCGAGCAGCCGCATGCCGGCCCACCAATTTGGCCAAGGTAAGAGGGGTTATTCAGGGAGAGGACGAATCGCCCTCAGTCTTTTTAGAAAAACTAATGAAAGCATACCGTAGGTATACTCCATTTGACCCTCAATCAGAGGATCAAAGAGCCTCAGTGGCCATGGCCTTTATCGGCAATCAGCTCCAGACATTAGACGCAAGCTGCAGCACTTAGACGGGTTGCAGGACCTAGCCTTGCGATTTAATCAAAGAAGCTGAAAAAAATGTTTTATAAAAGAGAGAGGAAAAAGAGTTGGTAAGAGAGAAAAGGAGAATGAAAGAATTAACAAAAATCCTGGCCACAGTAGATGAAAAAAACACTGAAGTAGAGGACAAGCTAAAGAAAATCCTCGGGTCGGTGTTATCATACCCCTCTTAGTCCAGACCAATGCGCCTACTGCAAAGAAACTGGGCACTGGGCCAAAAACTGTCCAAAAAAAAAAAAAAAAAACGGAGGGGTACTAGGCCCCCGAATTGGCAACAACTGGCCACATTGGCTCTAGAAAGTGAAGACTAGGGGAGTCAGGGCTCGGCACCCTCCCCGAGCTCAGGGTAAAATTTAATGTGGAGAGGGTACCAATTAATTTTGGAGTCGACACGGGAGCAGTAATATCGGCCCTCCAAGAACCTATAGGCTCGCTCTCTACAAAAAGGTCCTTGATGCGGGGAGCAAATGGCAGTCGCTACTGCACCTGGACTACTAAAAGAACCATGGACCTGGGGAAGGGGAAGCTTCAACACTCCTTCCTAGTTATCCTGAGTGCCCTGCCCCGCTTATGGGAAGAGACTTGTTAACTAAACTAAGGGCGAGAATCACCTTCAATCCTAAGGGCCAAAGGTGAAATTTTTAAACCCGCTAGTAAGCCAACCTGTAATAACTGCCCTCACCTTGCCAGTCGAAGAAGAATATCAGCTGTATGTAAAATCAGAACAGCTCCACAGTTCTATTCCTCAGGCCTGGCTTGAAGAATTCCCCTAATTCCTGGGCAGAAGTTGCTGGGTTAGGGTTGGCAGTCAATCAGCCCCCAGTAGTGGTGACCCTAAAGCCCACCGCTTCTCCAATTCGGGTAAAACAATACTACTTAAGCAAGGAAGCCCGGGAAGGAATCAAGCCCCATATAGAGAAATTCCTTGGCTTGGGAGTACTTAAGCCCTGTCAATCAGCCTGGAACACTCCCTTATTGCCGGTCAAAAAGCCAGGAACTAGAGACTATAGACCGGTGCAAGATTTACGGGAAATAAATAGCAGAGTGCAGGATATACATCCTACGGTGCCAAATCCCTATAACCTGCTCAGCACTCTCCTTCCTGAAAAGACTTGGTATACTGTGCTTAATCTAAAAGATGCTTTCTTCTGCCTGCCCTTGCATAAAGACAGTCAACCCTTGTTTGCGTTCGAGTGGGTCGATCCAGAGACGGGGTCCTCAAACCAACTGACTTGGACACGCTTGCCCCAGGGGTTCAAAAACTCCCCCACCATTTTTGATGAAGCTCTTCATAAAGACTTAAGCTCCTTCAGAATTCAGCATCCCAGAGTCACCTTGCTACAATATGTGGATGACTTACTGTTGGCAGCAGACACTAAGGAGGACTGTGAGTATGAGACCCGAAAACTGTTAAGTGAGCTAGCCGCACTGGGGTACCGAGCCTCGGCCAAAAAGGCCCAAATCTGTAAAAAGGAAGTAATCTTCCTGGGATATACTCTTAAGAATAGAAAGCGATGGCTCACCGAGGCTAGAAAGAAAACTGTAACACAAATACCCCCGCCCACGACCCGAAAGCAGCTACGAGAGTTCTTAGGGACAGCGGGATTCTGCCGGTTGTGAATCCCAGAGTTTGCAGCCCTTGCTGCCCCATTATTCCCCTTGCTCAAAGGGAGCGCTGATTTCCAGTGGGGAATAGCACAGCAGGAAGCCTTCGACAGCATTAAGAAAGCGCTCCTGTCAGCTCCAGCTTTAACCCTCCCAGACGTGAATAAACCTTTCACGCTCTACATAGAAGAAAGGAGAAGCGTGGCTAGAGGGGTCCTAACACAGGCTTTAGGCCCATGGAAAAGACCGGTAGCCTATCTGTCCAAGCGATTAAATTCAGTTGCCAGTAGATGGCCACGCTGTCTCAAAGCCATCGTGGCAGCTGCCCTCCTGGCAAAAGACGCAGACAAACTCACTCTAGGACAGAAGCTGACCATAATAGCCCCTCACGCCCTGGAGAGCATAATCCACCAGCCTCCAGATAGATGGATGTCAAATGCCAGAATTACTCACTATCAGAGCATCCTCCTAGACAAAGACAGGGTGACTTTTGGGGCCCCATCAGCTTTAAACCCGGCTACCCTGCTCCCGGACGAGACCGCGGGACCTGTGCTGCACACTTGCCAAGAGATATTAGCTGAAGAGACCGGAATCCGCAGAGACTTAAAAGACCAATCATTGCCTAACTCGGAAGTAACCTAGTTTTCGGACGGAAGCAGCTTTCTCCAACACGACACCTTTTCAGGATGGGTTGAAGCCTACCCAACTAAGAGAGAAACGGCCCAGGTCGTAGTCAAGAAGATTATGGAAGAAATTTTTCCCCGGTTCGGTCTACCAAAGGTAATAGGGTCAGATAACGGACCCGCATTTGTAGCCCAGGTAAGTCAGGGTGTGGCCAGGATATTGGGGATTGATTGGAAATTGCATTGCGCATACAGACCCCAAAGTTCAGGACAGGTAAAAAAAAAAATGAACAGGACAATTAAAGAGACCCTAACCAAATAGCTTTAGAGACTGGCTTGAAAGATTGGACCATGCTCCTGCCTTATGCCCTGTTCAGAGCCAGAAATACCCCCTCTGCTCTCTTGTGTAATCTAACCCCTTATAAAATCTTATATGGAGCGCCAACTCCAGTCAAAGACATGTCTTCCATTCTAGAGATTAATAGTTCCCTCCATACCCCCTTGCTTAACAGGCTGCGAGCCTTGGAAAAAGCCCAGCGGTTCCTGTGGCAGCAGCTCTCCACCTCCTACCAGCCAGGAGACAACAGAACTCCGCATCAATATCAGGTGGGAGACTTCGTCTATGTCCGCTGCCACCAGGTCCAGACTCTTAAACCTCGCTGGAAAAGACCGTATCAGGTACTCTTGACCACCCCCACCGCAGTCAAGGTCGATGGCATCGCATCCTGGATCCATGCGTCTCATCTCAAACCTGCGCCTTTGCCCTCTGAGTCCCAGTGGAAACTGGAAAGAACTGACAATCCTCTCAAGCTGCGGGTTCGTAGGGTTACTACTTCTTCTCCTCCTTCCCCCAGGGGAACCCAATTCCAACCCGCATAAGCCTTGGAAATGGACAATATCCAGATGGGAAAATGGAAAGACTATAAAAACTTGGGAGGGAGCAGGGGGGCCTTCGTTCCTGGTACCCCCTTGTAATCTTACCACTCTGGGGGTAACTGTCGCTGCCGGTATAAGCAAAGGGACTGCTGCCATTGTACATAGCAATCAACAAACCAGTCAATTACAGGCCGCGATAGATCAAGACTTAAAAGAAATAGAAAAATCTGTCTCAGCCCTTCAGAACTCTCTAACCTCCCTTTCAGAAGTAGTTCTGCAGAATAAGCGGGGACTTGACTTACTTTTCCTCAAAGAGGGGGGACTATGTGCAGCTTTAAAAGAACAGTGCTGTTTCTATGCGGATCACTCTGGTGTTGTTAAAGAGTCCATGACAAAACTCAGAGAGCGCCTTCGTGAAAGACAAAAAGAACGAGAGGCGCAACAGGGGTGGTTTGAATCTTGGTTTACTAAGTCCCCCTGGTTGACAACGCTATTATCTGCTCTCGCTGGGCCCTTAACTGTGTTACTTTTAATAATAACTATAGGACCATGTATTCTAAATAAAATTATACAGTTTTTACAGGGGCAGATTGGAAATGTCAAACTAATGCTCATCAGACAACAGTACTCAGTGTTAAATAATCCAGAAAATCTCTAAGATTAGAGATATATACGAAAAGGAGTGGGGAATGTAAAAGGGAATTTTATAAAGCTTAACAGTAGCTAATTTTTCCTGCTTAATTTAGCTATTTACATATATCTTAGCTTCTGAAATATCCAGCAAAAGCATTTGTGTCATTTTGTATTCATGGCTATGCATTTGGTGTGAGTTAAGAATTATAAAGAAAAGAATTATGGGCCCCATCAGGTTGAAAATAAACAATCCGAGACTTTCCCAGGGCGGTTATCTGTTTCTCGCCCTTCCCCCCCCTGACTCCTTGCGCCTAAATCACTTGTTGTAAAACTGTGGCTATCTGCAATAGCCACTCCCATGACTCATGCTCAAGAAATGCTCGCTGTGAAACTGTTAAAAGTGCTTGTTGTAAAACTGTTCTTATCTGCTTTTTTGTAAAACAGCACCTGTGACCCATGCTCAACCCCCACCCCCCTCATCTTACCCTTTAAAAGCTTTTGCAGACTTAAGTTCGGGGCTCTCTGTTCCTGCGTGTTCAGCGAGCCCCACACATGTGTGGAAAATAAACCCCTTGCGTGTTGCATGAGAGAACGTCTCTTGGAGTCCTCCTTTGCGTGGCAAAATTCTCAAATTCTTACATAATCACAGCGTGTGAAATTTTTGTAGAATTTCAGATAGAGCTCTATCTTTAGGGTTAACAGGAATAGTTTTGGTTAGGGTTTGGCAAACCATTGTAATTAGCAATATCTACCTGAACCTTATGAAAGACTGGCCGCCAGAAGAGCCTCTCGATTCTATTTGAACCACTGATACCTTATTTTGTTACATTTCCCCCCCCCTTTTGATTAGGAAGGTATTGTCAATCCCACAATGGACTGCTGTCGATTCTGGTGCCAGGGCCAGGTTCATTCCTCGAAGTCATGTCCCACATAGGGGGGAGGATAATGATTTTCCTGGCAGAGTTAGGCTTCTAAAGAGAAAGGCCACATCTACCACCTTTAAGCAAAAATGGTTAGAAGTTTTCTGGAAGTAACTCTCAGGCATAACTATAAGTAGGCTTAGCTTCTCCACTACAGAAACAAGCTTTTAAAGAGCAAGCCCAAGATCAAGGGCTTAGCCTACTGACTTGGGAGTCCCTAATGTTTGAGACAGTATCAGGGATTTCCCCAATGGTAAAGCTTAATAGTTCCATATTTTTTCTCCCATCCCTCATGGGACCTTGTCAATACTTTTTAATTATTTGCCCAACATACCCTGGGATGTATCCAGGGATGACATTAAACTATGTGGAATTACAAGCCTCACTCCCATTCTGGGCTCTATGTGCTTCTTCCTTGATTTTTAATTTTGGACATTGTCTGTGCCTTGCTACTTTGGATTTACCTTTCTTAAACCCTCCCAGACGTACTTACACTTCTCCTCTACCACACTCCTGAAGGGTCTATCAATTTGGATTTTAATTTGTTTATACAGGCAGTACATCTACATATCTATTAAGGTCAAGTTATATAATGTAAAATACCCCACCGTACTCTCAATCCCCATTAACAATGGCAAACACTTTCAACTTTTTTTTTCAACTCTTTTATAATGATTTGTTTTGGAATTTACTGCCTTATTTCTAAATTGCATGCTTAATGCTGCTATTCATTGCTAGTTTTTTTCATTTATTTTCCCTAATATTGTCTTAATATGGGCAGTGAAGATTTAAAAAAAAAAATTAATGACTGTGATACACAGCCTGAGGCAAAAACTACTGGTTAGAAAGGCTGAAGCAACAGGACCTAAATAACCTGGTGATGATAGCAGTAAAAGCAGTTTCATTATAATCCATGTGGAAAACATGAACTAGTTCTCTGTGCCTTCAAATTATACAGTTTCCTGATTAGTGCCAGAACCAAAATTCCCTGGGCTGCCTAAAAAAGGCCACTACTGCTACTGAGCTCTAAGTATTAGTAATGGCTCCAAAACAAACACTGGCTTTAAAAAGAAAATAGACAGAGGTGGTTGTAAGTAGAATTTCCCCAAAAAAAAACCCTGATAAAAAAAAATCTGCAGTCAATACATCAATCAATACCTGGGAACCTACTGTGTATTTTGTAAATACTTAAATTTAATGTTCATTCTTTTTTATTCCTTCAGTAAATTTGATTGAAATTTAAAACCACAGAGATTTCTCTTTTTCTCTTATAAAAACTCTGGATTCAATAATAGTGGTTGACTCTTTTGTTGCTCAGATGTGGTCTCTCTTTCAAAGTCAACTTTGCAAATAAACTCATTACCCGTCCTCCTATGTGTGACATGACTCTTAGAGGTGTAAATCTCCCTGGACATGTGGGACATGACTCCCAGCGATGAGCCTGGCCCTGGAATCGTGGGACTGAGAAGGCCTTCTTAACCAAAAGGGGAAAAAGAAATGAAACAAAATAAAGTTTCAGTGGCTAAGAGATTTCAAATAGAGGCAAGAGGTCATCCTGGAGGTTATCCTTATGCATTATATAGATATTTCTTTCAGTTTTTAGTATATTAGAATAGCTAGAAGGAAATATCTGAAATGGCTGAATTGTAATCCTGTAGCTCTGATTCTTGACAATGACTGTATAACTCTATAGCTTTTATGGTGTGACTGTGTTTTGTGAAAACCTTGTGACTGACACTTCCTTAATCCAGTGTATGGGTAGATAACTAAGAAACTAAAGATAAATAAATAAATAATGTGGGGGGATAAGAGGATGTTTTGGGTTTTCTTTTTCATTTTTATTTATTTATTTATTTTTGGCATAATGAAAATGCTCTAAAATTGATTGTGGCACTGACTATATAGTTTGGATGATTATATGACATGTGAATATATCTCAATAAAATTGCATTAAAAAAGAATGGTGGTTGAATCTTACTCAAGAATTGCTTACTATTAGGTCAGTGGTATAAACTTAGAAGGATGGATTTCTCTATTGATGGGCGTTGTCTCTGTCTTGGTGAATATTTTCATTTTAATTGGATGAAGACATCCTTATTCAATTCAGAGAGTTTCAAACTAAAAGTGGCAACAGATACAAAATTATTATTAAAAAAATATTTCCAAACACCAGATTTATGGCAGAAAACCAATTAAATGAAGTTTAACTGGAACCAAACAAATTCAGATAAGTAAAAAAAAAATAAATTTAACTATGCAATGAACGAGGCCTATTCATTTTTAATTTTTTTAAAAACGTTTTTATTGATAAAACAACAAACACAGACATTCTTAATGTACAAATATTCATACATTGTGTATGATCAATAGCTCACAATATCATCACATAGTTGTGTATTCATCACCATGATCATCTTTTAGAACATTTGTATCACTCTAGAAAAAGAAATAAAGAAAAAATTCATACATACCACACCCCTTGTCCCTCCCGCTACACTGACTACTAGTATTTCGATCTACCCAATTTATTTTAACCTTTGTTCCCCCTATTATTTTTTTAATCCATAATTTTTCTCATCTGTCTTTACTCTAGATAAACGGAACATCAGACACAAGGTTTTCACTATCACACAGTCACACTGTAAAAGCTCTACCATTAATCCAATCATCTTCAAGAAACAAGGCTACTAGAACACAGCTCTACATTTTCAGGTACTTCTCCTTAGCTACTCCAATACACCATAAACCATTATATAATGCATAAGAATAACCTCCAGGATAACCGCTCAACTCTGTTTGAAATCTCAGCCACTGATACTTTATTTTGTCTGATTTCTCTGTTTCCTCCTTTGGTCAAGAAAAAGTCTTCTTAATTCTTCGATGGAATTAGTCCTATCTTGAGGGCAATTCCTCTGGGTGACCAAAGAGAAGGGACAATAAAAAAGATCCAAAGTAGCAACCTCCAAGGGCTGGCTACATTCAGAGAGGTAGATTTAACCTTTATAGTTTCATGTGGTAGGACAGAAAAGAGTGGTGTAAGTTTCTAGAAGACAGATGTTAATGCAAAGTGAAAAAAAAATCTCATAACTAGAGCTGTCCAACATTGGAACAAGATGCATGGGAAGGAGTGTGCTTCCACTCACAGAGGTATTTAAGGCTGGCTAGGCTAACCAGATAACTTAAACACATTTAAAAAAACAATTTTAATTATCCCGTTGCATGTTACATAGTTGTTTTTAATTAAGCAGTTCCAGTTTATAAAAATACTGCTGCTTAAATCGATATGTGGTAACAATTACGTTTCCACAACCAAGAAGACTGAATATCTCTAAGATAACAAAATCTTAGTCAAAAGAAACCAGGAGAAAGTTAGGAAATCAGTGAAAAGTTTACTATACACCGATGCCCGTATTTTTATAAGAGCCATGGTATTCAAAATCCTTCCGATGTGGCCCAATGTAAGCCCCCAATCCATCTTCCTCCAACCCAAGGCCCTGAACTGTCCTATGCCTTTGGAGGCCCCCATGGCCTGTTGGTGTGGTTCCTTTGGACTGGGTATGCAATTCTACCATGGACATTCACAGAGTACCCACTCTTTTTTTCCACTCTGTCTCACTTGGTGGAAGCTATTTGCACCCTTGGAGGCCTAGGTAAAACCTTACTGCCTGCCACACCAGTTTGCTTATCTGACCCATCAAAGCACACTGCAAAGCCTGGTTCAGAGGAAGACAAAAAGCAAAGCTTGTCAGTGTATACAGAGAGGGAGCTAGGCACAAGGCCGACTTCTCTCAAGTACTTGAAACATTCCCCCAAACTTGAAACTATTAGTCAACTTCTTTATAGCTATTATCAAGGAAAACCTAAGATTAGTTCCCATCCGAGTTTTTATAAATCCTGATTTAGAGAAATTCTCCTAATTTAACAACCTACAGTCAGACAGCAAAATGGAGTAGAAAAGAGTTCCTACTGTGGAGTTAGACCAAGATTCACCTCTTTGCTCCATCACTTACTAGCTAGAGTTGGGCTATATCAACTTCTCAGAGGCTGTTTCCTCACTGAAACATGAAGATGGTAATATTATTGTGGAAAAGTCTGATAACACCTATAAGTCTATAAAAGCAAGGAAGACACACTCCAATATCTAGTGACAATGAATTCCTCTCCTATGTAACTAATATAAAATAGTGATCCTAGAATGTTACCACAAGTTCTTGATCACCAGAGCTGGGACAAGTGTGTTTTCATTTAGAATTCATTAATGCTTGAATCAATGCTAGCTACATGGATCATAGGATGACTATCTATGCATTCATCACTTACTAGTCAGGGGAAGTTACTTAATCTCCTTGAATAACAGAACCTATCTCGTGAAGTTGCAAAGATTAAATAAATTCATACAGGTAAAAAACAGTTTACTACTGTGCCCAGCATATATTAAATGCTCAAAATTAGCAGTTATTATCAGAAGTAATCTACTGCAACTAAGTCCTACAGAAGAGACCTGGCCAAGAATCTATCATTCAATTCTTAAGCTTAACGTATTTTCTATGGGGACTGCAATCAGCTAAGGGAATGTCCTCTGCAATGAACGATGCTTAATCTAATCACCAGAAGGTTTTTAAGGAGGACTCAGAAGAGACAATCACTCTTTCTGCTTCAGCCAGCCAGCCTCTCCTGAGAGGTCGTTGAGGACCTTCATTGGAGCTGCCAGCTCACAGCCTGCCCTACAGACCTTGAACTCTACATTTCCACAGTTACATGAGACACTTTAAAAATTTTTATATTTACAGATATCTCCTGCTGATTCTGTTCCTCTAGAGAGAACCCTAGCTAAGACAGTAGGGCACATAATCATGGCAAACATTTAATGCTCACTATGTACTTGGCATTATTCAAGCCTATTCTAAGTGTTTTCAAATGATAACTTACTTAATTCTCACTACAACCCTATAAGGTGCTATTATTTCCATATTACAGGTGGAGGAAATTGTGAAAGATATAGGGAGGTTAAGTGACTTATTCACTTAGTGATTTTAATTGCATACTACAACCATGCTGTAACCAGTTATTAATCATTTAGAATGTAATCCCAGAATGATACTAAGCAAAACGACTTACGATGCTTCCTCTGAAATTAAAAAAAGGGCATTTCTACATTCCAGGACTTCTTGGGGTTTCAAAATGGGTTTATATGGTTTTCAGAATGGGGGTAGGTAGTTTCAATTTATTCTATAAATCTTGTTAACAACTTCTTAAGACTGCATTTTTCCCCCAGTGTATCACTGTTTTACTGCCCTTGTAGAACCTGCAGCTCCAAGATTAAAATCACTCTATTAATGAGAGGTGTTCCTGATACAAGTGTAATACAGCTGTGAACAATAACAAGAAAGGAAAAATGTTGCAAGAACTACTGTTCCAAAAGGGTACAGGCAAGACTCCATGCACATTCTGTCCTGTCCCTGGCGAAGGAACTCAGTGAAAAAAGATTTGAGAAAGATGTATAAAGGGTGTTTCTTATTTATAAGAAAAGAATATGACTTGTAAACACAATTTTAAATAGCGCCCTATAAAATGAAAATATATCTTACTTATTAAGTTAATTAACATGGACAGGTCTGGCTTCACTATAAGTCTTTTGTGCTATATATATATATGTATATATATATATATACATATATATACACATTTCATACTTGAACTATTACCACAACAAATTTTAAAATCTAATTAATGTTGATGCAAATATGCATAGTCACACTACCATGCTAATGAGACAATCCACCATAAATTAAAATGATAATGTGACAAATTTGTAATAATAAGAAATAAAGTATAGCAGCAATTAAAAAACCATGACAAAAATATTAAGGAAGGAAATGGGGAAGAAAAACTACAATCAACTCAAGACAATATCATGATAAAATTCTTTCTAGAAAACAGCTCAAATTCCAATTATGTACAGACAGATACACATGAATACAGTGGAAGATTTTTAACATCATAGAATACTGAATCAGATTCCTCAAAAACGTGTTTACAGGTTAATATTAGTTGATGAACACAAAATCTTAATAACCCTTTACTTATTTATTTGTATCAAGTTCTTACCTAGATCTATGAAGAGATAAAAATGTAAGGAAATGGGTACAATTTATTCTTCAGAACAAAGGACTAGAATTTTTGGACCGTTTCATGCACTACTGAGAACCCCTGAGGTTCTAGTGATACTACAGACTTAAGGTGCACAAAGGACCATTTGTTTAAATACCATTTTTAGTGCAAAATAAGATCTAGCTCCCTCTCCTCCCTCACAAAGTAAATGGGGCAGGGTCTCAACATTATCATGAATAAATGGAAAATAACAAATCTGCTTTAGGAATGTCTACAGGGCATTATACTTATAATGGCTTACAACTGTGCAGGGCTTTGCAGTTTACAAAGCTCTTTTATATGCATTCTTCATTAATACATTCAACTGTTAGAGGACAAAATGTGCTTCATTTCACAGATGAGAAACCCAAGGTCCATAAAGGTGACTTGCTAAAGTTAGATATTCACCCAAGTGGCAGAGCCAGGACTTAAATTCAAAATCTCCTGTTCCTAATTTAAAGTGCCTCTACCCTGGCTGGGCCACAGTGGCTCAGCAGGCAGAGTTCTCGCCTGCCATGCCAGAGACTCAGGTTCAATTCCCGGTGCCTGCCCATGCAAAAAACAAACAAACAAACAAAAAAAATAAAGTGCCTGTACCCCTTCAGCTACTATAGGCCAAATCTAGAAACCAAATAAAGTGTATAAAAAGGGTGTGCAAAATTATAAAATACTGAAGGATCTTATTATGAAAATCATTAATCATTTGCTACTGCACTACTGAAATACCCATGCCCAGGCCCTATCTCAAGCAATAAAATCTACTGTGGTCCAGGCATCATGGGTTTCCAAAACTGCCCAGGTGTCCCTAACATGCACCATAGTTAAGAACGTCTGAACTAAGACAGTACAAACAACAACAGTGCATTACAAATGTGTTTTCAACTCATTCAGTTTTACATGTTCCTTTGACATTAATTCATCATCACTCCTTAATTGGACATGGCCCTGTTTTAAACTCTTGTTTAATGAAATCAAAGCGCTGACTTTCAAGATCTCAGTTTTATCAATCAGAAAGATGCACAAATTTGCATAATCCCAATTACATAAAAATATTTTTTCTTCTATCTTCAACTGAAGGAAAAAAAGCCAACCACTTTTTATATAATACCATATTTAAGTTACATTCATCTGAATAATAGGAGCCTTTACAACACTAAGTATAATAAATAAAATTAACAGTTGAGGTATTTAAAGGATAAATTAGATGGCAATTAGCACTGAAAATTATTTTAAAATAATGTATAGCGGACAAAGCTTACCTTTTGGAGATTTGTTGGTTTCAACTTGGTTTTGTCAATTATTTTTATTGCAACCTAGAAAAAAATTAATGAATATTTATGGATTTTAATAACTTGGTAATTACAGACTAAATGGTAACATTTTTGTAAATGCCCAGACACGTGGCATTACTAAAAAGCAAGAAAAAAAATCAAAAAACCTAAAACTCAGTTAGTTACAATAAGCCATAATTTATAACCAAAAATAGGGCTTTCTGGAAATGAGAAATCTTAAACTTACATTACTTTTAAGCAAGGTGAAAAATCTCCCCCCGAACAGTAAATCAACACATAAATAAGAGATGGATCATACAATGAAAATACGTCTGAAAACATGGCATTGCAGCAAATTTCTCCTTCACTATTTACTGATGCTTCAATTTGAGGTGACTGTAGTGTGTGAGGGCAGGAATGATATCTATTATATCTTGATTCTGTCCAGAATACTTCCGAGGGTATCTTTCACAGAGTGGGGTGCTTGATAATTGAGTAAATAATTTGGTATTGAATCTGAAAAGTTTAAAAACATTCTATTTTTTTTAAGAACTAGTGAAGGCCTTTAAGAGGTTAAAGAAGGAAAAGAGACTAGTACCAGACCAATCTGTGAACCAACCAAGTGAAATAAGCATAAACAGGCACCTAATACAGTGTTGGTCCAGAAAGGCATGAGTGAGCGCCACGGAATATACAATACAAGTCATAGGGACATAGAAGACAAAATTATAACTTCTATTTATATGCATTTCTTATCTTTAAAAAAAAAAGAAAAAATTAGTTAGCCTTGTATAAGTATTCTCAACTGACTGGCTCGTCGTTTGTCACTCAAGGCATACAAGATATTTCTAGGAACTAATGTTCTTCAGAATGCAGGAAGGGATGGGAGTGACCAGCAGGGATGAAAGGGAACAAAAATTAAGAGCAAGGCTTTGCCAAGAACTGATGAATAAAACTTAACTTTGTATTTGAGGTCCAAAACCACAATGAACCCACCCAACAAGACTGGTAGGGCAGTGTTTCCTACTGTTCATCCTGCAGAACAAAAATCCAGTAAGATGTGCCACTGAAGAAATGGTCTGTAGCCAAAGTCTAGGGAAAACTCTCAAGAGATTCCCTAGATTCCCTATGCCAAGGACTCTCAACTTACTTGGTCCTGTTTACATTCTTGAAAAACTACTAAACAGCCCAAAGAACTTTTGGTTATGGGGTTATATATAATGATGGATATACCAAACTAGAAAAAAAAACTGAGAAGCTGTAAAAATACATATTTGAAAATTCATTTCAAAATAACAATACCCATTGTAAGTTAACATAGTTTTATGCATTTTCCTAAGTGCTTCTGCATCCAATCTACTGTGATATCACATGTCACGTAGATGCTGAGATGCTGGAAAATTCCATTTTACACTTGCAAGAGGGAGTGAAAAAAGCAAATAATGTCTTAATAGGATCAAAAAAATAATTTTGACTTTGTAGACTTCCCTGAAAGGGATCTCTGTCCAGAAGTCCTGGTATGATTCTCAAGGCATCATACACTAAGCATAGTAACAACAACTTGTTTAACTTGGTCTAAAATCCACATCTACCCAATAATCTTAAATAACTTTTCCTATGACCCCATTAAACCTTCAAAGATACTGCAGCAAGGGAAATGCTGCAGCAAGGCGTCTAGTAACAAGTAATCCTGGAGTGGAAGCAAACATCCAGGAGGAGAAGGAAACAAATCAGAATTGGGGTTGAAGAGAAAAGAGTCAATGAGTGTCAGTGTTTGAAAAAGCAAAGCCAGAATTCGAATTCTCTATTTGGAAAATCTCAGTCTCAATAGGAACTACAGTAAATAAAACAAGAGAAAATACTGGCTGCTGGAATATGCGAAAGCCTGCCTACCTTCTGCATTGCTCAGCTGGGGAGAAGGCATCTTAATTATTTTTACAGTCCTAGAACTCTACACAGCGCACAACAAATGCTCAACTACTGTTTGCTGAGTTGAACTGAAGCTCTGAATACTAACAATCAGTAACCGACCACATACAGTATTAGAGATGGGGCTAGGGACACTGAAGAGATAGGGTTTCTGGGGTTTTAAGATACCACTGGGTCTAAACAATTCATTTCCAAGTCAAATGAATTAATTTTCTTCACCTTTACTTTCATGAGAAGTTTTCTAACGTATACTTGGGTCTCTCAATTTCCAAAGAAATCTCTTAGCTACACTGTTCTTTTGTGGCCATCATTCTATTTCCTTCCTTCTTTTCATGGCCAAAACCCTCCAATATGCTGCCTTTCCAGTTTCACTTCCTTCTGAGCTTCTGAGACTTGGTTTTTATTCTCATGACAGGGTTCTTGATCACTAGATTCTTCTGGTTACCTTCAATATCTTCCTTTTACCCTAATTATCCTGTGCCAGATAACCTGATTCTGCTCTTTAATATTTTATCTTCAAATACTGTGATTCAAATAATATGTGAAGCATAATCAGGAGCTCAAAAAAGTTTACTCAATTTAGTTGAACTGTAGAAAACAGTCATTCTATCATAAACCGGTATCCCTGGCAAAGTCCCCTGAGGGAGGGGAGAAAGAATATGGAACTATTAAACTTACCATCAGGGAATCCCGATACAATGTCAAACTTTAGAGACACCCAAATCAATACGCCAAGCCCTCGATCATGAGGCTTACTCTTGTGAAGCTTATGTAGGTAGCGAAGAAGCTTAGACTACCTATAGGCACGCCTAAGAGTTACTTCTGAAGGACCTCTGTTGTTGCTCAGATGTGGCCTCAGTCTCTCTAAGCTCAACTTTGCAAGTGAAATCATTGTCCTCCCCCCTACAGGGGACATGATATCCAGGGGTGAAAGTCTCCCTGGTGATTTGGGATCAACAATTCCATCCTGACCAAAAGGGAGAAAAAAATTGTAACTAATAAAGAATCAGTGGCAGAGAGAGTTCATATAGAGCCCAGACGCTACTCTGGAGGTTGCTCTCACGCAAGCTTCAAGTAGACCTTGCTTCCTATCATAACCTGCCAACCCACAACTGGGACCATTCCAGCCAATCCTAAAGAACACCTAGGGCAATATAGAAGATTCCACAAGGGTTCCAGGCACCAGAGTGCATGGACGAGGAGATGGAGACTAGGAAGTAAGGCAACATGCTACCCTTAAACATGCTACCCTCACCAGTGCAGCCCTGTGACCCATGACTCACCCCACACCCCAAGCACCTGAATCCTGTCACCCCCTGCCACTCCCTGAACTCCAAGCGCCCCTGTCCCACCAAGCCCCAGTGCGCATACCCACCTCACACCCCCACCCCAAGTGCAGCCCAACCCACCTTTTCTGCATCCCTCCTGAGCCCTACCTGTCCCTCCCAGCAGGCAACTGACAATGCATAAAGGATGCAGGCGCTTACCTCCATACCCAGGCTACACCTGCCCACCCCCTCCCCAATCACAGTGTCGCACAGCCTCACCCCACCAGCCCCAAGCTCTGTGCATCAACTTACAGGACTCCTAGACCCAGGCATGCGCTCAGCCCCATCATGCCCCTCAGCTCTGGGGACACCAGCTTATGGCACTCCTAGAACCACACATGCGCATGGCCCACAATCACACCCCGCAGCTCTGGGAACATCAGTTATGGCACTCCTATACCCACGCATGCACACAGCCTCCAGTGGGGTAAGGGGTATATATTTATGAGTTTTTCTTTTTTTCTTTTCTTACTTTTTCTGGAGTGATATAAATGTTTAAAAAAAAGATCATGGTGATGAATATATAACTATGTGATGAAATTGTGAGCCACTAATTGTATACCATGTATGTAATATTTGTATGTTAAGAATGTTTGTAATGTTTTTTTATTAGTAAAAATATTTTTTAAAGTAGGCTTTAATGGTAGCAAGGAACACAAAAGGTTTAAGACTTACAAAGGCAGAATGGCAAAATGGCAGAAGACAGACCTGCATTAACAATAGTGACTTAAGAAGTAAATGGATTAACTGCTACAGTGAAAAGGCAGAGATTGGCAGAATGGATTTTAAAAAACGCATGACCCAATTAGATGCTGTCTGCAACAGACTCTCTTTAAAGTCAAAGTAGAGTAGGTTGATGGTGAAAAGATGGAAAAAAAGATTTCATGCAAGTAGGAACTAAAAAAGAGCTTGTGGGTGTAACTAATATTGGATAAAATACACTTTAAGTAAAAAACAGTTATGAGGAACAGACACATCTATTCTGGAGTTGTAACTGTTTTTTCTAAACTCTGAGATACTGAACTATCTGTGTATGATCTGGTCATTCTCTCAAACTTCAGGTATTTATGTGACACCTGAAACTCAGAGTTAGAGCTCTGAAGCCAAGAAAGTGAGCATTACCTCCAACAGCAACCACTAAAAAAGTTGAAAAAGTGATCAGACTTCAACTACAGATATGAATGAAGCTGATCTGGATAGGACCACGGTAAATCAGAAAACAGGGTAAAGGATGATAACGTCTATATTTTAAAACTTCAATTCCTGTGTGAGAACAAAGGAAGAGATCCTTATTTTGGTACACAATTTCATTATAGGTTGTACGATTTAACTTACATGCTGGTTTGTACAGGCTATTGTGATGTCCCGATGTATCCCAGAGAATTTTAAAAAAGTCACATGGGAAACTGAGGAGAAAGGAGGAAATATTAAGACTTCCCATGTGGGGAACTCTTGATATTCTTGCAAGCAGTGGGGACAACCAATTCAAAAGGCTGAGCTCTTGATCTTGGGGTTTGCCCCTATGAAACTTATTCCTACAAAAAATCTACTTAGAATTATGCCCAAGAGTTACCCCCCAGAAAAAGTCTTTTGTTGCTCAGATGTGGCCTCTCTCTCTAAGCCCACTCGGCAGGTGAACTCATAGCCCTTCTCACTATGTGGGAGATGATTCCCAGGGTTGTAAATCTCCCTGGCAATGTGGGACATGACTCCAGGGAATGAGCCAGGAAGTGGCACTGTGAGATCAAGAAAGCCTTCTTGACCAAAAGGGGGGAGAAAGTAATGAGACAAAGTAAGATTTCAGTGGCTAAGAGATTTCAAACAGAGTTACTACATTATCCTGGAGGTTATTCTTATGGATTATATATTCTTATGCATTATATAGATATTCCTTTTTAGTTTACGGTGTATTAGAGTGGCTAGAAGGAAGTATCTGAAACTGTTGAGATATATTCCAGTAGCCTTGATTCTTAAACATGACTGTATAACTATGTAGCTTTTACAATGGGACCGTGTGATGGTGAAAACCTGTGGGTAACATACCGTTTTTACAGCATATGGACAGATAAGTAAAAAAATAAGGACAAAAAATCAATAAATAATAGGGGAGATAAGGGGTGGGGAAAAATGGGTAGACTGAAATACTAGGGGTCAATAAAAGGGAGTGATCAAGAGTACGGGATGTATGAATTTTTCTCTTTCTTTTTATTTCTTTTTCTGGCGTGATACAAATTTTCTAAAAATGAATATGGTGATAAATACACAATTATGTGATTATATTGTGAACCACTGATTGTATACTTGGGATGGACTGTATGTACATGAAGATATCTCAATAAAAATACAAAAAAAGTTATGAGTCACAAAGATAAGATAGTCATTATATACTGATAAGGAGGACAAGTCAACTAGAAAATGTAACAATTATAAATACATATGCATCTAATAGCAGAGCTCCCAAATATATGCAGCAAATATGGGCACATTTGAAGGCAGAAAACGACAGCTCTACAGTAACAGTAAGAGTCTTTAACACATGACTCTCAATAACGGATTGAATCTCTACTCAGAAAATCAATCAGAAGATCAATAAAGAAATAAAGGACTTGAAGGATACACTAAACTGACTAGACCTAACAGACATATACAGAACACTGTACCCAACCAAAAAACGAATACACATTCTTCTCAAGTGCACACAGATCATTCTCCAGGACAGACCTTATATTGTGTCACAAAGCAAGTCTCAATAAATTCAAAAATACTGAAATCATACAATGCATATCCTCCGACCACAATGGAATGAAATCAGAAATAAAAGGAGAAATGGAAGATTCACAAATATGCAGAAATTAAACAACATACCCTTTATCAATGGGTTAAAGAATAAAACAGAAGCAAAATTAGGAAATATATTGGGCTAACGAAAATGAAAATAAACATATCAAAACTTATGAGATGCAGAGAAAGTAGTGCTAAAAGAGCATTTTATAGCTCTAAAGCATACATTAAAAATGAAGAAAGACTTTGAATCAGAGACCTGATCTCAAAACTGGAAGAAGTAGAAAAAGAAGAGCAAACCAAACCCAATGTGAGCAGAAAGTAAGAAATAACAAAGATCAGAGTGAAAATAAATGAAATAGAAAGCAAACAACAATGGAGAGAATCAACAAAAGCAAAAGTTGGTTCTTTGAAAAGGACAAACCTTTAGCTAGACTGACAAAGAAAAAAAGAGGAAGGATACAAAATAAGGAAAATCAGGAATGAAAACGGAGACATTACTACTGACCCCACTGAAATAAAAAGGACAATAAGAGGATACCATGAACAACTGTATGCCAATAAATTAGATAACCCAGATGAAATTGACAAACTTTTAAAAATACACAAATTATCTAAATCGACTCAAGAAGAATTAGAAGATCTCAACCAATTACTAGTAAACAGATTAAATGAGTCATCAAAAACCTGCCAACAAAGAAAAGCCCAGGACCAGAAGGCTTCACAGGGAAATTCTACCAAACATTCCAGAAGACTTGACTCCAATCTGTTCAAACTCTTTCAAAAAACTGAAGAGCAGGGAACACGCCTAAAACTTATTTTACAAGGCTAACATCCACCTCATGCCAAAGCCAACTAAACATACCACAAGAAAAAACCACACACCAAAATCTCTTATGAATACAGATGCAAAAATTCTCAACAAATTACTAGCAAACTGAATACAACAGCATATGAAAAGAATTATACCCCTGATCAAGTGGGATTTATCCCTAGTATGCAAGATTGGTTCATCATAAGAAAATCAATTAATGTGATATACCACATTAATAGAATGAAGGAAAAAAATCAAATGATCATCTCTCAACACAGATAAGTCATTTGACAAAATACAGCCCTCTTGATAAAAACACTTAGAACACTAGGAATAGAAACAAAGTTCCTCAACATCATAAAAGGCTTATATGAAAAGGCCACAGCTAACATCCTACTTAATGGTGAAAGACTGAAAAGCTTTCAAAAACAAGACAAGGATTCTACACTGTCACCACTATTATTCAGCATTATACTGGAAATCTTTGTCAAAGCAATTTAACAGAAAGAAATAAAAGTCATCCAAATTGGAAAGGAAGAGATAAAACCTTCCTTTTTATTTATTTATCCTATTTAGAGATAGGATCATATCATCCTACTTGCTGATAACATGATCCTATATTCATAAAATCCTGAAAAATCCACCACAAAGCTCTTAGAGCTAATAAATGAATTCAGTGAAGTAGCAAGGTAAAAAGTCAACATCCTATCATCAGTAGTTTATCTATACGTAAGCAATGAACATTTGGAAGAAGAAATCAAGAAAAAAATTTATCCACAATAGCAATTAAAAGAATCATATACCTAGAATAAATCTAATCAAAGATGTAAAGGACCTGTACACAAAACTACAAAACATTGCTAAAACAATCACAGAAGACCTAAATAAATGGAAAGACAGTCTGTGTTCCTGGACCAGAAGACTAATTATCATTAAGATGTCCTTGAAGCAATTTATGGGTTCAGTGCAATCCCAATAAAAGTTCAACAACTTTCCTTTAGAAAATGCTTATAAGATAACAGGGACCTAGATTGTAAGCTTTTAGAGCAGGCAAATTAAGTCCAGAGTGGTGATTAATATTTTGGGATTCTGAGAGGCTGTTTTATATCTATAACCTGATATTTAGAGATAAGAACAAAGCCGAACAGGTTGGAGTTAAAGTAATTCAGAACATAGGGGAAAGGAAGACTGTCTATATTTTAGAACCACATATACTCTTTGAGAACAATGGAAGAAAGGTTTATTCGATCTGGAGCTGAAATTTTCTGTAGTGCATAATCTCATTCAACCTATCTGTATGGCTCATTTGAACAACTGAAACACAGGGAGCCCAGAATAAGAAGAGGTACTTTAATCCCATATAGATTATTGCACGCTTGGAAACATTCTAGAGTATATGAAGCAGATAATCAAAAAGTATTGACAAAGTCCCCTGAGGTAGGGGAGAAAGAATATGGAATTATTAAACCTAACCATCAGGGAATCCCCTGAAATTGTGTCAAACTTTAGGGACACCCAAATCAATAGGCCATGCCCACGATCGTGAGGCTTACTCTTGTGAAGCTTATGTAGATAGCAGAGAAGCTTTGACTACCTATAGGCATGCCTAAGAGTTACTTCTGGAGGACCTCTGTTGTCGCTCAGATGTGGCCTCAGTCTCTTAGAGGCCCACTTGCCCAACTCTGCAAGTGAAATCATGGCCCTCCCCTCTACATGGGACATGATATCCAAGGGTGAAAGTTTCCCTGGCGACATGGGAGAGGACTCCCAGGGATGAATCCAGCCCTGGCACCATGGGATCAACAATTCCATCCTGACCAAAAGGGGGGAAAGAAATGTAATTAATAAAGTATCAGTGGCAGAGAGAGTTCAAACCTCCAGGCTACTCAAGGTTGCTCTTAAACAAGCTTGAGTTAGAACTTGCTACCTAGTATAATCTGCCAACCCCCAACCAGGGCCATTCCAGCCAATCCTAAAGAACACCTAGGACAATATATAAGATTCCACAAGAGTTCCATGCACTAGAGTAACTTTCCAGAAACCTGCAACCTCCAGGTAGATCCCTGGTCCAGATAAGTCCTGAAACGTAGCCCAGCCTCTCCAGAACATCAGAAAGTTTCATTTCCCCACTCCATATTAGTGATAGGCTCTTCCAATATCAAAAATTTAGAACGGCCATAGCCCAAACAACCGTAAAGAGAGGTATAGAAAGATCAAAGGTGATGGTGGAGTTATACATAAAAGATACAATTTAACAAATGAATATGAATGCTGAATCATTAAACTGATATCTCTTTTAGTCTCCAGTATTTTAGAGCAACTGGAAGTAAAAATCTAAAATTCTGAAATTGTAACCCATGTCAAACTCTGAAACATGTTTTACAACTAATTGTAGTGCTGTGCTTTAAAATTTATAGCTTTTTAATATATGTTATTTTTCACCAAAAAAGAAGGAAAAAAGTCGATTGTGAAGATGAAAAAATATTTACACCCTCTAGTCTCCTATATTCTGGAACAGTAGAAGGAAAAATATGAGAGGATCGTATGGAAGCCCATGACAGACTCTGGGATGTGTCCTATAACCACTTGTTGAAGAGTGCTTTGAAAACTATTGCTTTTTTATTTCTTTGTTTTGTATGTATGTTACACTACACAACCAAAAATGGATAGTAAAAGACTTATAAGAAACTGATGCTGCATTTAATGCTTTCAAACTCCTTCAGGAAGGTGCACAGATGGTTCAGTGGTAGAATGTTTGCCTTCCATGCGGGAGACCCGGGTTCAATTCCCGGACCACACATCCAAAAAAAAAACTCTTTTAGGGTTAAATAAAAAGAAATTCAACAAGAAGAAAAAAATAAGTTCAAATGTATATCACACACACATACACACAGAACTAAGCATATCAAGTGTCATAACATAAAGGAGCATGACTTATATTTACCTCTCTGCCTGTAAGGATATGTATTGCCAGCTTTACTTTTCCAAAATTCCCTTTGCCAATTGTTTTTAGCAGTCGGTAGTTCCCAACACGAGTTTTTTCATCTGTACAGGACGCCAAAGAGTTTCTACACCGAGCTCCAGGACGCCCAGTTCGAGAGGTCATGTCTTGACATCCATCTCCATGTGATGTATGCTAAAATACAATATACATAAAGATAAAGAAATTAGACAACACACAGAACTGGGGAAATCTGAAGAGCTTCTAGTTAAAGAAACAAAATATTACTGCTTTAATTTTAATCCTAATGCATCTAGCACTTTTTCGCATGTTATAAATTTATGAGGAAAACTAGAGAATGTTGAAGAGAAAAATATCAAGTCTGAAATTCAACTGGGTGTTCAGAAAGAAATTATTTTTTCTGTCATTGTTTCATTTTCTTTTGGTGCATGGGCTGGGAATTGAACCCAGGTCTCCCACATGGCAGTTGAGAATTCTACCACTGAATCACCCATCCATCTGAGATACTTTGTATAAGCTGCTGTCATGTAAAATAGGGTAACAGTAGTACTTCATAACCAGAAGTTAAATTTCCATAATGTATTAAATCACATATAATCCTCACCACACCTTTCAAAACAAGCAGGACAGCTAATGTATCATCATTTACCCAATGAGGACATTTCTCTAATTTGTTCAAAGCCACATCACTATTTAATGAGAAAAGCCAAGGGGAACCTCAATCCCTAATTTCCTTCTACACAATGCTGGTAACAGCAGCCCAAAAAGGATGTATTTACACTACATTGTATGGCTCTTGGTAAATATCTGTTGAATGAATGAAGAACTCAATATATTCAACAGAGATCAAACAAATCATATACTTCTTTACCCACATTAAATACACAGGCACTACAGTTACAAGTACGTAATATGTACAGTTAATTTTCTATATACAAGCACCCAGTTGAGTACTGCTTCCTTCTCCCACACAAATCTATGTGGCAGAGTACCAACCTGAAATTTGAGAGACCTATTTAAACAGGACTTACATGAGTAGAAATCAGGTGAAACAACTTTATACTATATTTCAATTCTTCCTGAACAGAGCTTGGTCCCTATGTAAAGCAAATATATGAGCCCACACATCTTTTCTAATCCTTAAATAAGCCTCCCCCCCCCCCACCACTTCCTCCAACACACAGGCAGGGCAGTGTTTTAAAACATAAAATAAATATATAAATAAAATCGATAAAGTCAAATTGTGACAATAAAAGGCTGTGTGTCCACCTTTGACTTTCAGAGCTATTCCCAAAATCAGAGTTCACTTCTGAAAGTATCTATATAATTATTTTATTCACTGTAGGAAAAAGATTTAAGATTGAACAACTTATGCTTAAAAATATTCTTAGTAAACTAGAAATAGAATGGAACTTCTATAGGAGAAAAATTATGTACCAAAAACCTTCAGCCAATATTACACTTAATGAAGAAACTTGAGAAGGCATAAATCCTACTCAAACCAATCTACAAATTCAATTAAAATTCCAGTAAGCTTTCTGAATAATTTTAAAACTCATTTTTTTTTCAGCAGTAAACTGTGGAGACTGTTATCTGCTTAATTGGAGGGCAGTCTGCGAGGGAGAGAATGTTTGTTTTTTCTTAAACCCCAAGGTCTTGTTAGCTATCTCTGTATGTAGGGAGTAATATACTGAAAAGTACGCACTCTGTTTTTGCACGAAACGTACGCATGCTTTTAGTCACGTAAACCCTGCAGTATATAAGCAGGAACTGAATAAAGTTGTCTGTTGTCTGTTATGGCTGAGCTTCAAACCCCCTGATCCCGTCTGTGTCTTTCTTCCTTTTCTTTCTTTCTTCTTTTTTTAATTTTTAAAAAAATTTTTATTAATTAAAAAAATTACAAGAAACACAAACATTCCCAACACATACACTCAGCAATTCACAATATCATCACATAGTTGCATATTCATCATCATGATCATTTCCCAGAACATTAGCATCAATTCAGAAAAAGAAATAAAAAGACAACAGAAAAATAGAACAAACAGAAAAAAAATTTTTTTCAGGCCATAACCCTTACTGATCCCTTTCATTGATCACTAGCATTTCAAACTAAATCTATTTTAACATTTGTTCCCCCTATTATTTATTTTTATTCCATATGTTCCTCTCATCTGTTGACAAGGTAGATAAAAGGAGCATCAGACACAAGGTTTTCACAATCACAGTCACACTGTGAAAGCTGTATCATTATACAAACATCATCAAGAAACATGGCTACTGGAACACAGCTCTACATTTTCAGGCAGTTCCCTCCAGCCTCTCCATTACATCTTGGATAACAAGGTGATATCTACTTAATGCATAAGAACAACCTCCAGGATAACCTCTCGACTCTGTTTGGAATCTCTCAGCCATTGACACTTTGTCTCATTTCACTCTTCCCCCTTTTGGTTGAGAAGATTTTCTCAATCCCTTGATGCTGGGTCTCAGCTCATTCTAGAGTTTTTCTCAATCCCTTGATGCTGAATCTCAGCTCATTCTGGGATTTCTGTCCCATGCTGCTAGGGAGATCCACACCCCTGGTAGTCATGTCCCACGTAGACAGGGGGAGGGTGGTGAGTCTGCTTGCTGTGTTGGCTGGAGAGAGAGGCCACATCTGAGCAACAAAAGAGGCTCTCTTGGGGGTGACTCTTAGGCTTAATTTTAAGTAGGCTTGACCTATCCCCTGTGGGGTTAAGTTTCATATGAACAAACCCCAAGACTGGGGACTCAGCCTATAGCTTTGGTTGTCCACACTGCTTGTGAGAATATCAAGAATTCAACTTGGGGAAGTTGAGTTTTCCCCTGTTCTCACCATTCTTTGCAAATACTTTTCCACTCACTGATCAAATCACTCTGGGATTCATCCGGGCATCACCTGGACAAACCAACAAAATCTCATGTCCTATACAAAGTTCCATTTACTTAAGGTGTTCAATCAACTATCTACATAAGTTATATTAGGAGATGCACTAGTCAAAGTATAGATTTGTACCAAATAAACATTTTTTGCTTTAGTATCACACATTAGTTGAAATTTTAAAATATTAAGTATGATCTGTTTTCAGCACACTGCAGTAATGACATTCTTTTGTTCTTCTTCATGCAAAAATATTTTTTAAATTTGTACATTTAGTCACTATCACTATACACTCTAGGCATTCCTAGATCTAAATCTTTATTATCTATCTTTCTGATTTCATTTGTGCCCCCAGCCCTCCTCCCTCTATCATTCTCACATTCAGCTTCATTCAGTGTTTAAACATAATTATATTACAGTTAGGTAGTATTGTGCTATCCATTTCTGAGTTTTTACAATCAGTCCTGTTGCACAATCTGTATCCCTTCAGGTCCAATTACCCAATATTTTACCTTATTTCTATCTCCTGATGGTCTCTGTTACCAACAAAATAGTCCAAGTTTATTCACTAATGTCAGTTCATATCAGTGAGACCATACACTATTTGTCCTTTTGTTTCTGGCTAATTACACTCAGCATAATGTCCTTAAGGTCCATTCATGTTGTTACATACTTCATAACTTTTTCTGTCTTACAGCTGGATAGTATTCCATCTTATGTAAATGTCACAGTTTGTTTAACCAACTGTCTGTTGATGGACATTTTGGCTGTTTCCATCTCTTGGTAATTGTTAATAATGCTGCTATAAACATTGGTGTGTAAATGTCCATTTGTGTCCTTGGCCTTGTGTCCTTTGAGTAGAGACAGCGTATAGATGGGTCCTGTTTTTTAATCCATTCTGCCAAACTATGTCTTTTGATTGGAGAGTTTAATCCATTAACATTCAGTGTTATTACTGCATGGGTAGTACTTTCTTCTACTATTTTGCCTTCTGGATTTTATATGTCATATCTAATTTTCCTTCTTTTTACCTTTACTCATAGTTTTCCTTTCTACACTCTTCTCCACACCTCTCTCTTCTGTCTTCCTATCTGTCTCTAGTGTTCCCTTTAGTATTTCTTGCAGAGCTGGTCTCTTGGTCACAAATTCTCTCAGTGATTTTTTGTCTGAAAATGTTTTAATTTCTCCCTCATTTTTGAAGGACAATTTTGCTGGATATAGAATTCTTGGATGGCAGTTTTTCTCTTTTAATAATTTAAATATATTATCCCACTGTCTTCTCGCCTCCATGGTTTCTGCTGAGAGATCTGCGCATAGTCTTATTGGGCTTCCCTTGTATGTGATGAATTGCTTTTCTCTTGCTGCTTTCAAGATCCTCTCTTTCTCTTTGACCTCTGACATTCTGATTATTAAATATCTTGGAGTATGTCTATTTGGATCTATTCTCTTTGGGGTACACTGCACTTCTTGGATCTGTAACTTTATGTCCTTCATAAGAGTTGGGAAATTTTCAGTGATCATTTCCTCCATTGATTTTTCTCCTCCTTTTCCCTTCTCTTCTCCTTCTGGGACACCCACAACACGTATATGCATGCGCTTCATATTGTCTTTCAATTCCCTGAGTCTCTGCTCATATTTTTCCATTTTTTTCCCTATATTTTCTGTTTCTTGTCGGATTTCAGATGTTCCGTCCTCCAGTTCAGAAATTCTAGGTTCTGTCACTCGAAATCTACCATTGTAGGTTTCCATTGTTTTTTTCATCTCTTCTACTGTGTCTTTCATTCCCATAAGTTCTGTGATTTGTTTTTTCAGACTTTCAGTTTCTTCTTTTTGTTCTTTCCTTGCCTTCTTTATGTCCTCCCTCAATTCATTGATTTGGTTTTTGATGAGGTTTTCCATGTCTGTTCATACATTCTGAATTAATTGTTTCAGCTCCTGTATGTCATGTGAATTGTTGGTTTGTTCCTTTGACTGGGCCATATCTTCAATTGTCCTAGTGTGATTTGTTATTTTTTGCTGGTGTCTAGGCATTTAATTACCTTAATTAGTTTATTCTGGAGATTGCTTTCACTTCTTTTACCTAGGGTTTTCTTGTTGGATGGATTTGTTGTCTGTCTGTTCTTTGACATTCCATTCAGCTTTATCTGGACCTTTAGCTTAAGTTTTGTTTAACAGAGGAGAATTTTTCAGTTCTTGTTTTCTTGCTTCGTGCCCTGCTTGTGTGGTGCCTTTCCCCCACACACACTTAGGAGGGTCTACTTAGATATTATAGACCCCAGCCAGATTTTCCCAGACCAAACTGGCCTCCTATCAGGAGGAAAGAGTCACCTGCATTGGTTTTCCCTGAGGGTGAAACCCAGCAGGTTGAAAGACTTTCCTGTGAAGTCTCTGGGCTCTGTTTTTCTTATCCTGCCCAGTATGTGGCACTTTTCTGACTGCAGGTCCCACCAGCATAAGATGATGCGGTACCTTTAACTTTGGCAGACTCTCCCTGCTTGGGGCATGGTGGAGACAGAGGAGAGGTTGTAGGCTGGTTTTAATGGCTTCAAATTACCAAGCCCTGGTGTCTGAATCTCTTGATGGAGAGATTCCACCTGGGTGGGGCTTCACCCCTCCCCTGGGGAAGGCACAGGCTCCAGATAAGCCCCCAAAAGAGCTCACTTCTGCCTATGCCTGGGGCAGCTGCAGCCTGAAAAGTCCTGTCACTGTATCCAGAGGCAGTCAAGCCTTTGTAGATACACAGCCACAAAAACCTGTTTCCTTCTTTTTTTTTTCCCCCTTTTTCTGTCAGTCCTACCCCCTTGGCGCCAGGGCAAAAATGAGCAATCTCTGCTTTGATCAGGTTCACCTAAGCTGGGGGCCTATTTTCAGTAGTCAGAATTTGTTCATTAGTTCCACAATTGGCGTTTGATTGTGCCCAGTCCCTGCTGCTGGTAAAGTCCTTTCCTTTCCTCTCTAGGAAGCGGCCTGTGGGGGAGGGGCGCTGGCCACGGCAGCTTTGGGAACTCACGGTTCTGGGGGTGCTCAGGCCGGTCCAGCTGGTCCAGACTGGGATATGCTGTGCGTCTGGTCACTGACATGGCCCCAGGAGCTGTTCTGTACTGTTTCTGCTTATTTAGTAGTTGTTCTGGAGGACGAACTAAAATGCGCACATTGTTAAGCCACCATCTTGTCCCGGAAGCTAAAACTCATTCTTAACTCTACATGAGTAGAGTTAAGTAGAGCCCCACCCAGGTGGATTCTCTCCATCAAGGAATTCAGACACCAGTGTTGAGAAACTATCAGAAACTGGAGAAGACTAAAAGAGACATGATAACTAAATGCAATTTCGGATTCTCAACTGGATCCTAGAACAGAAAAAGAACTATGGAGAAAAATTAGTGAAATTCAAAAATAAGGTCTGCAGCTATCATTAATAGGATAGCAATGTTAATTTCCAGGTTTTTATAACCGTGCCATGGTTACATAAGTTTTTAACATTAGAGGAAGCTGAGTGAAAGTTAAGTATGACTTCTGTATTATACGCTTTGTAATTTTTCTGTAAGCTTAAAATTATTTCAAAATTAAAAGTTAAAGAAAGAATGAAACAAAAGGTGTGGAGTTTATCTTACTAAATACTAAGCCAGAGTAATTAAAAAGAAAACTGTGGTATTGGCATAAGAATAGAAAAAAGGGAAAAAAAAACCAACACAAAGATCAATGTAACAGAATGCAAATCTAAAAGATGAATACGTGGAAACATAAGATATAATGATGAGATCTTATAAAGCATTAGGGAAAGGACGAACTGCTGAGTAGCTAGCAGGAGGAAAACTGGTTCACTGCATCAGCCTGTGAAGGAAAGGAAAAAACGAAAACAAAACAGGATCCCTACCTATGGACCATATGAAAATGTGGGTGCAGTCTAGAGGAATTAAACTACTGGTGAAAGGTAAAATTATAAAAGGTTTACATAAAGAAATGTAAAAGAATACCCCTGTGGACCAGATCAAGAAGAACTATTTAAGGCAAAACTTGAAAAGCACAAACATAGGGGAAAAAATTATTTTGATTATATCAAAATTAAGGATTTCTTTCAATGAAGAGCATGATGAAAAGATGACAGAATAGAAGATACCTGTACTGTCTAAAGCCTACAACAGAATAATGTCTAGAAAAGCAAGAAACACCTAAAAATCAACAAGAAAAAGGTAGCACACCAACAGAAAAATGGACAAAGGAAAAACAAATAATTTACAGACGAGAATGCCCTACAAGCCAAGGAATATATAAGGGATACTAAAAATCAAAGAAATACAAGTTGAAGCAAAAATGAGGTATCATCATATTAATGTGGATTACGTTGGGAAAATATCAGAAAACTGGGTAATGCTAAATGGTAGCAGGCACAGGGGGATAACAAATACCCTCGTGCACTACCGATGATCCAGCCATCTAGAAGAACAACCTGACACTTGCTTGTATTTCCTGTGATATAGCAATTCCACTCCTAGATACGCATCCCAAAGAAATTCTTAAACAGGGGACATGCATGAAGGTGTTCACCGTGGCATTTTTTTTATGGCAGCAGGGAGTAGGAGGCAACCTAGATGCCCACTCCCAGGGAATGGATAGCTACAACGTGGTAGATGCACAACACATAGTGCTATACACACACAGAAACAGGGATGATTCCTAAAAACATAGTCATTAGTACAACAGAATGAAACATATACAAATACATCAAGTACCAAACACACCAAAACACACTCTGTAAGAACACATAATGTAGTAAACTGTAGAGCGATGACTATCTAGGAGCCAGAGGAATCACACGATGATTAACAGGAATAAGTAAAATGAGAATGGCCTCAAGTCGGCTTAAGATGATAATGTGGCTAATGTGGGCTTTTGTACTTGCGTTTACTTATACACACACACACACACACACGAATAAAAGGAAAAGGGAATGCTGCTACAAAAAGGAACAATGTTGTCAGGAATGCAACGCTGTGAAAGAACCTATGGGACATTCAAAGAGGCAAAATGAGCCAGAAACAAAAGAGCAATTATTGCATGGTCTCCTTTAGAAAATGCTTATAAGAAAACAGGGGCCTAGATTGTAAGCTCTTCTAGCAGTCACATTTAGTCTGGACTGGTAATTATTATTTCTGGATTTTGAGAGGCTGTTTATATACATACAACCTGGAATTCAGAGATAGGAAGGAAGCCGATCAGGCTGGGATTAAGGTAATTCAGAATACAGGGGTAAGGAAGACATTGTCTATATTTTAGAATCTCATCTACTCCTTGAGACCAAAAGAAGAAAGGTTTATTTTGTCCAGAACCTAAATTTTCTGTAGCACCTAATCTAACTTAATCTGTCTGGATAGTTCACTTAAACAATTCAAACAAAGGGAGCCCAGAATAAGACTGAGGGCCTTTAATCCTATAGAGCTTAATGTAATGCCTGGATATATCCCAAAGTATATTAAGCAGACAATCAAAAAATATTGGCAAAGTCCCTTGACAGATAGGAGAAAAAACATGGAACTATTAAACTTTACCAATTCCCAGTCACTTCCCAAAAACAAACAAACAAACAGAAATTCAACAAATGATGCTATAATAACAGGATACTCACATGGAAAATGGAAAAATAATGAAATGTGACCCCACCATACAGCATACACACAAAAAAAGACTGTGAAACAAATTCTGAGGGAAAAGGATTTTCAGTCTAGAATTCTACATACAACCAAATATCAACCAAGAATGAAGATAGAAGAAAGACATGAAAAGAATTAAGCATGAACCAAGAAAGTGGAGGACTTGAGACATGAGATAGAAACAGAGAATCCAACATGAGAGGCAAAGGGAATCCCCAGGAAGAGGATAAAGGGAGATCCCAGGGTGACTCTGATAGAGTAGGCCTGGCATCCAAGTCCAAAAAGATAAAAGTAAACAAATACCTGATGTGATCAGAATAAAGAGGAAATTTAGAAAATGGGAGAACTTGAGGATAAATTAATGGTAAGCCATAAAAATATAAGCAAATCAAAATATCCATAACTCCAAAAAGAACACAAAGCTGTGCAAAGAAGGAAAAGTAATCATGACACACTACACAACTCAGCTATGAACAGCTTCTATCTATATGGTCATAATAATGTAAAAATTGAACAATGATTGTATTAGTTAGGGTTCTCTAGAGAAACAGAATCAACAGGGAACACTCGCAAATATAAAATTTATAAAAGTGTCTCACATGACCACAGAAACGCAGAGTCCAAAATCCACAGGGCAGGCTGTGAAGCCGACAACTCCGATGGAGGGTCTGGATGAACTCCACAGGAGAGGCTCACCGGCTGAAGCAGGAATGGAACCTGTCTCCTCTGAGTCCTCCTTAAAAGGCTTCCAGTGATTAGATTAAGCATCACTCATTGTAGAAGACACTCCCCTTTGGCTGATTACAAATGGAATCAGCTGTGGATGCAGCTGACGTGATCATGATCTAATCTTATGAAATGTCCTCATTGCAACAGACAGGCCAGCACTTACCCAATCAGATAAACAGGTACCACAACTTGGCCAAGTTGACACATGTCCCTAACCATGACAATGATCTATCAAAATTATGACTATTTTGGGATGATCGGGAATAAAACACGTACATAATGAAAACAAGGGAGGGGGGCAATAGATTTGAAAACAAAATTCTGATCTTCTTTAATGGGAAGTCTATAGAAAAATACCTAAAACTGGAAAAAAAAAAGAATCAAGAAGTAATAGTAGTGTAAGCATGTAATTTAGAAATATGGACATAAATGTCAAAATAAACAATTAAAAAGACTGAAAGGGTGGGCCACGGTAGCTTAGCAGGCAGAGTTCTCACCTGCCATGCAGGAGACCTGGGTTCAATTCTCAGTGCCTACCCATGCAAACAAACAAACAAAAAGAACGAAAAGCGTTACTTCTGGCTTGCCATAACCTTACTTGTAACTATGTCTCTGTGTATGTGTGTGACTGTGTAAATAAAACCTTGATAAAGTACAAACTTAAAAAGTGAGTAAATTTTCTAAAGAAAATAGGAAACTGTCACTAACATTTCTGAATAAACAGTTTCTTTTTAAATTTCTGCATACTTGGAGCCACCATCCATAAAACTGGTATTGGACAAAGGACATATCACTGTCCAAGAGTGGTTATTATAATGGACCAGATGATTAGTAAACTGAATTTAATATACATATCAGCTAGAAAGTTCTGTGAAAAAAATGATTATTTGATTAAAAATCTAAAACCTTAAAAGACGGTGTATTGTTTTGAAACTGTTATATATCATGGAAAAGCCACATTCTTTTCATTCTAATCCAATCGCGTAGGGACAGACATTGTCTGGGTGGGACTCTCAGATTAGATTATTTCCATGGTGGTATGGCCCCACCCATTCAAAGTGGGTCTTAATTTACTAGAGTCCTTAAAAGAGTTCATGGAGAAAGAGAGTAAGAGCTGATACAGAGAGCAAATGTTTTAGACATAGACATCTGAAGCTGCTTGCAGAGCCAACATAGAAAGTCACTGGTATCAGAAAGCAACCTGGGAGCAAAGGACTAGGAAATGCCAGCCAAGTGCCTTCTCAGCTGACAGAGAAACCCCAGACATGATCGGCCTTTCTTGACTGAAGGTATGCTCTTGTTAATGCCTTAATCTGGACATTTTCACAACCTTAGAACTGTAAACTTGTAACTTAATAAATCTCCTTTGTCAAAAGCACTTCATTTCTGGCATACTGCATTCTGGCAGCTCTAACAAACTGAAACAGATGGGTAAAGTTAGAAATGAACTGGGAAGTAATGAGAGTCTTAAAGATGTTTAAAAAAGAGTGAGAGAGAGAGAGAGAGAAAAGAGTAAAGAGATTAAAATGATTAGAAAGTAATCAATGTGAACTGAAATACAGCCAAATGAAATGCCAAAAGTCTAGTTAATGGTGATGAAAGTATTTTCTGAATAGTAAACATATTCATGAGCCCCTTAGTTATTTCATGATTCTTACCTTTCAACAACTCTAACATTTCCTTAAATGAAAATGATCCACTAGAAAGGCATAAATTTTTTAAAGCTGTTAAAATAGTAGTCTAATCCAATATCAACTGTTAAAACTTTATGGGTAATTAAATAAAACAGGAGTCTGGAAAATCAGTGGAATTTGTCAAAATGACCATTTAAATTGGTCATTCCGCATACTGGCTTTGAATAAACTGGTATTTCAAACAAACAGGCTTTCGCCAAATTGATCAAGAAAGGCTTTAGGGCAGTGGATGGTTCTGCTCCATAGTGGAAATTCGGCAATGTCTAGACACATTTTTTGTGCTCACAACTGGTGGGAGTGGAGGGCAGGGATGCTGTAAACATCCTATAATTCACAGGACAGCTCCCTACAAGAAAAAATTTTCTGGTTCAAAATACCAGTAGTGAGAAGGTTGAGTCCCTACTTTCGGGGAGAGAAATTCGTGATTTCACTCTAAGTCTGACGCTCCTATGTTCTATTGGTGACACCACTATCTACTGTATTGTTCAAATGAGAAACTTAAGGATCCATCCCTCTCCCACACTTGCAAATCAAATCAGTCACCTTCTCTCAGCTTCTACTCCTACGGAGCTCCTCTTCTCCGGCGTCTCCCTCAACCCATCCTGCTGCCTCTGCTATGGCCTCTCCAGTCCCACCTTCCACACTGAAGCCATCAAGAGGCCCTTCTTAACCTGGCCCCCTGCATGTCCCCCGTACGTCTAGTCAGTCTCATTTCTCACAACACTCTCATGTCATGTGCCACTGACACTGGAAAAAAAAACAGCTTTAGTTCCTTGATATCATGACTGATGGCAATTTCTTATCTTTACACTTCTGATTAGGCTGTCCCTTCTGCCTTGCTATCCCCTCCCATCCTTGATCCTTGTTTGACTAAGAACTCCTTGCATACAAGAACTGAACCATCTTTATATTCTCAGTACAGAGGTCCTAGTTTGACACAGATGAATAAATGGCTAAGCAGACATGGCTGGCTAGAGTATTAAGCTTAATACAGGGAAGCAGTTAGAGACAATAAAGCTAGGAAAATGGGTCAAGAACTTCAAATACTAAACCCAAGACTTCAGATAATCTAGGGTTTTTTTTTTATTTAGAATAACGCTACAAAAGCTGCTTGAAGAGGGGGAACCAGCATTACCAAACCCCACCACATGGAGTGGTTTGGGCCAAGAACTTTGTAGGTATTATTTTCTTTAGTCACAACAATCTTGGAATGGGGTAAGGGATAGAAGGTATTATTTCCCCTTTGATCAATGAAAAAGAAGAGTCATAGACAAGCTAATTAATTTGCCCATGGTTAAGGTATTTAGATCTGAAGACAGGTTTCAAATCTAATCTGTAACTCTAAATCTCAACTTTGCTTTTCATGGTCTTTGGTGTTGTCATTCTCTCGTTTTTGACCCTCATCTTGTCTACTCTATCTCAGAAGTGTTTTCAGAGTCTCTCCCACTACCACAGGTTCCCATTTTACCTCTCAATTCAAAGCCTAGACTCTTTCCACCACACCTTCCTTTAAGAAAATAGATGGGTATTTTTAAAAGGGGATAAGAAGGTAATTTCACTGGAGTGAACTACAGATGAACAAAAAGATTCCTGCTCTCATGGAGCTTTCAAGTATACCAAGAGAAACCGACAAAACCCAGTAAACATATGTAACATGAAAATTGCAACGGAAAAAAGAAAAGGTGATATTTGGGCAAGACTTAAAGAAGTTAGAATTAATCATGTGGATTTCTGGAAGAAAAAGTCCCAAGTGAAGAAAACAACTAGTGCCAAATTTCTGAGATTGGAATCTGCCTGATGTGTTCAAAGAGCAGCAAGAAGACTGGCAATAACTATGTGATGATATTGTGAATTACGGATTATATATGTAGAATGGAATGAGCATATGTTAAGAATGTGTTTATTTCTTGTAATATTTTTTTAATTAATTAAAAAAAGGAAAAATTAAGGAAAGGAAAAAATAAAGCACTGTATTTGGAAAACAGTTAAGATGGTTTTTAAAAATCCACCATAAACAATGTCTAAAGAAAAAGGACAAACTGAAAATAAATTTGGTACACATCACAGAAAATTTAAATTTCCCTAATATAAAGAGCTCCTATAAAATAAGATAATGGCTAATCACACAACAGACACAGGTAAAAAGATATAAATTGACATTTCATAGAATAGAAAATAAATTATACACACACACGTATCCACACATAAACATATAAAAAAGTGCCCAATCTCATCACAATTATTAAAAAAAAAAAGAAAACTAGCAAAGACAGGAAAAGGAGGGTGGCACTAATAAAGCAGAGTAGAAAAAACAAAGTATGAGGGCAGGAAAAAACTTCTTCATTATAAGGCAACCTCTCAAGGCAAGTAGATAGGATGAAGGAAACAAACAAAAAAAAGAAGACTGGCAATGAGTATAGTGAGTGAAGACAGATGTCAAAGCTGAAGCTGAACAAGTAAAAGGAAGTCAGATCCTGGAAGGCTTTATCCTTGTAACAACTCCATGAGGTCATTACTATTACCAAGCCCCATTTTATAGTTGAGGTATCTGAGGCACAAAGGAGTTAAATGACTTGACCAAGGTCACATACAACGCTACGTCAGATTATGAACCCAAACAGTTATTACCATATGTGGTTTAAAAACATGATCCCAGAGGCATCTATACACCTTCTATTAAGATACAGGGTCTATATCGCTTCTCTTGGAATCTGTAGACTTGCAACTACTTTGACCAAGAGAGAATAGCAGTAGTAACAATATGTGACTTCTGAGGGTAGGTCATAAAAAGCATGCAGCATCTGTCTGCTTGATTGCTGAAACACTGAGTCCCCAGGGAAGAGTCCATGACACCAAAGCCTCCATGTTGCAGAGGCCCAAGTAGACACTCTGACCAAGAGTCCCACTTGGGCCCAGTCTTATAACCGTACAGGCCAAGATATCAGATATGTGAGCAAAGAAACAGTCTAGGAATTGGATTCCCCAGCCCAGCTACTCAAGTTCTCCTAACCTTTCCACCCCCTACTGAGATCCAGATAGACTGGAGCAGAGACAAACCATTCTTGACTCAATTCCTGACATACGATCTATGAACATAACAAAATGGGTGTTGTTTTACATTACTAAGTTGTAGACTGGTTTGTTCCACTACAATAACTAGAACTATGCAATAAGCAGGAGATAAGGGTTAAAAACCTGAACTAAGTTGACAGAAATGGAGAGAGAAACTGGAATACATTACCATGTTATGTGGTGGGTTCTTCATCACTGAAGGCCTTTAAGAACAGGACTGTAAGTTTAGATGACTTAAAAGAAGAAAACAATAGTAAAGCTACTATAAGATGAGGGGCAGACCTAAGACAGTCAAGGACTGGTCAAGGGAAAGTAGACGAGGAAAGAGAAGGATATAGTGGGTGAAAAGAATGTCATTAAAAAACAGCCTCAAAGGCTACCAGCAACAAAAATTGTTTGTCTCAGTTAAAATTATTCCTCTGGATAAATAACTGTACACCTAAGGACAGAAAACTGGAGTAGGAAGTTGATCTAGGACCACTCCTCTCCAAGATTCTCATTCTAGAATCTGACACTGTAATGAACACAGTCATAAAGGGTACCAAATGAATAAAGAAAAGGGTTATATAAAATCCTGAAATCAAAACCTTTGGTTTCAACTTATTCTACCAATACAGACTTTCACGTAAAATGTCCATAGTACAATCCTAACAGTATTTAATATTTCACCCAAAAGCAACTGTCTATTAGCAGGAAATACAGACAAAACACCACCTGCCTTGTACAAACTTCAATTGAGAACACCAAGATCTCACCCAGCACACAGAAACAATGCCTTATCCAGTCTAGGAAAGATTATATAAGGCCAGTCCTAGCTGAGCAGCTCAGGTGGCTAGGGTGCAGTGCTAAGAGAAGTCTAAGCTGAAGAAGTGGAACTCCAAAAAGGATGTCTTTTTCTTATATTACCAACTTCTACCCGAATCGTTATACTATACACACAGACGCAGATGGGTCAGCACCAACCAGTGACCACTACTTACAGATAAACTCCAAGCATATTCTCTAACTTCTTGTGTAAGATAAGACTTCAAAGCTGGGAGACTCCCAGATAAGAGACTTTTTCTTCTTCAGGTTTAATTTAAAAATTTTAAATGGGTGTGAGAAAGGTGAATTTCTGATTAAATCCTTCCAGTGCTGATCAGAATGGGCTACATTCCCTGACTTTGACCCTTACTTCCAGCCTGGGAACAAGTTTCCAGGTATAAAATTTGGCTATATTTTAGGACAATAAAATTCAAACAATCACTTTTGAAATCAAAGATAACACGTACTATCAAATTTTATTAAACTATGTGTAATTCCCTTTTCACTGATTATAATGTGAATCATCATGCCTAGCATAAATAATCAAAATGACCAAGATTTTAATGGCCCTCTCAAATTGAACTCTGTAAGACCCTTCCCTAACCACTCTGACCTAATATGAAATCTCTGCATTCATCAGAGAACAACTTATTTTTAAAAGACCCAAACAATGGTTCAATGAAAGTTGGGTTTGGAGGTTAAAAAGCAGATTAAATGAAACTACATTACATACTTCAAATAAGATATTATGTAAAGTGTAAGTGATCAACAAATGGAAACTATTTTTATTCTTCATAACCACACTTTCTTACAGAGAATGGATTTTTAAAAACGCTTGGAGATTCAACACAATCCTAATCAAAATTCCAAATCATTCTTTGCAGAAATGGAAAAGCCAACCATCAAATTTAAAGGGATGGGAATCATCAAATTAATAGGGTTGGGTAAGGGCCCTTGGAAAATCAAAACCATCTTGAAAAAGAAAATGGCGGACTCACACTTTCCAATTTTGAAACTTATTATGAAGCTACATCATCAAAACAGCATGGTGCTGGCACAAGGACAGACACAGACACCAATGGAATTGAACTGAGAGCTAAGAAATCAACCCTTACATCTGTAGCCAACTGATTTTTAACACAGGTGCTAAGTCCACTCAATGGGGAAAGAATAGTCTTTTCAACAAATGGTGCTGGGAAAACTGGAGAATAATATGCGAAACAATGAAGGTGGACTCCTACCTCAAATCATATACAAAAATTAACTCAAAAGGGACCAAAGACCTAAAGATAAGGCCAAAACTATAAAATTCCTAGAAGAAAATAGGGATGTGTCTTCAGAACACGTGTTAGGCAATGGTTCCTGAGATTTCACACTAGAAGCACAAAAACAAAAAATTGGGAAAATAGACTTGATCAAAACTTAAAACTTCTGTGCATCACAGTGTGACTGTGTGATTATGAAAACTTTGTGTCTGATGCTCCTTTTATCTACCTTATCAACAGGTGAGTAAAACATACGGAATAAAGATGAATAATAGGGGGAACAAATGCTAAAGTAAATTTAGAGTGAAATGCTGGTGATCGGTGAGGGGGAGGGGTGGGGGATATGGTACGTATGTATTTTTTTCTGTTTTCTTTTTATTTCTTTTTCTGAATAGATGCAAATGTTCCAAGAAATGATCATGATGATGAATATGCAACTATGTGATGATATTGTGAATTACTGATTATATATGTAGAACAGAATGATCAAAATTAAAAAAAAAAAACTTCTGTGCATCAAAGGACTTTATCATGAAAGCAAAAAGACAACCCACAGACAGAAATCCTAGAATGAGCTGGGACTCAGCATCAAGGATTGAGAAAACCTTCTGGACTGAAAGAGGGAAGAGAGAAATGAGACAAAATGAAGTGTCAGTGGCTGAGAGATTTCAAATAGAGTAGAGAGGTTATCCTGGAGGTTATTCTTAGGCATTACATAGATAAACCCTTCTTAGTTGAAGGTGTATTAGGAGGCTAGAGGGAAGAGCTTGGAACTGTAGAGCTGTGTTCCAGTAGCCATGTTTCTTTAAGATGATCGTATAATGATACAGCTTTCACAAAATGATTGTATGATTGTGAAAACCTTGCTCTGATGCTGCTTTTATCTACAGTATGGACAAATGAGTAAAAAATATGGATTAAAAATAAATAAATAATGGGGGAACAAATGTTAAAATAAATCGAGGAGAGGGAAATAGTGATCAATGAGAGGGAGGGGCAAGGGGTATGGTATGTATACGAGTTTTTTCTTTTTATTTCTTTTTCTGGAGTGATGTAAATGTTCTGAGAAGTTATCATGGTGATGAATATACAACTATGTGATGATATCATGAGCCACTGATTGCACACCAAGTATGGAATGTTCATACATTAAGAATGTTTGCATTGTATGTTGATCGATTTTATTAATAAAATTTTTTTAAAAAGACCACCCATAGAATGGGAGAAGATACTTGGAAATCACATATCTCATGGGAGTTTAATGATATAAAGAAATCTCACAACTCAAAAACAAAGACAAACAATTCAATTTAAAAAAATGGGCAAGGGCAGTAGCCAGCCGACCAGGCTATGTGATGTTTCCACAGTACCTACTCACAGCCTTGGGACTGGTCTCCCTCCTCTCCCACTCTGGGCAGCATTGAGGGGAGAGCACACACAAGGAGTAGAGGGGCTTCTCTCCTGGCCTCTGGCCGACTACCAGCGTAGCTGTGGTGTGCGTAAGCCCAGAGGCTCTCCCTGTACCTGATGGGTGGATACCCAGGAACTCGGCCTTCCGGCTGATCCCAGCTCAGGCAGCTCTGAAGCATCAGCGGGCAATACCACGTATTATGGAAAATTGCAGCTGGTGTTGTGATCACTGCAGTGGCCTCAAGTCTCCGAGCCCTGCACCCCCATTGTAGGGTTGTAGGCAGCCAGCTTACCAGCACCAGAGCCTCACAGTACCAGTGCCTTTGCCCAGGACCAGCGACTGAGTGAAGTGAGACGTACCCAGTAGTCAGCAAACTAGAGATTCACAGGACTGAATCCAAACTGTCAAAGGAAGAGGGCTTTATATTTATAGTGCACAATGCAAATGTTTTATTTGCTTTCTTACCTCGTTTAAGTTCTCCCTTGAAATTGTCCTCATCTTGTCAACCCCTAAAATGATATCCCTTTGTTTTGAATGGTTTTTCACTAAACTGATTAAGTTGTCCAACAGTTTTCAGTAGGCCCCAGTTTGTAAATTATCAGAATTCTTTGTCTTCCATGCTACATGAATTGAGAGTTACCTACTGACTGGGTCTTGATGCCTTTGATCACAGAAATAAATTATCCCTCGAAGACAATTAGGTCCTTAATGAGATAACAATGAAATCCTGCACTATAGTAGGTGCTCAGTAAATGTTTAGCCCCCTTCTTCCTGAAATTTCATTCAACAAAGTCTGTACCAACATTACCTTATTCTCCCAGTACAGTAGTCACCATGCTTGATAGTGGCCCACATGTCATCCATATGTTTTTTCCTCATTGGAGGCAGCTGAGAATAGAATATTGTTGATTGTTGGTACGTACTAAAGACCTACAAAATGACTATCACTCCAGCTATTAACTCTAGCCTCCTTGTAGTTTCCTGGTCTGGTATTAAACCACAGAATGCTATTTACATTGTTATTCAGCAGAATCAGTTGCATTCTCTGCCATTTAAGTGAGACTGATAAGGCTCTGGACTAGAAGGTACAAATGATCTTCATCACCCCCTAGTCATTTTTATGAGGAAAAAACAAAGGTAAACCAAAGAAAAAGTATGTTACATTTCCTTTAGGCTTGCTAGCTGATTTCCTGTATAGTACTCTGATCATATATTAGAATTACATCCTAACTCAAATATATGAATTCTTCCAAATTTTAGGATTTGTCCCTAATTAAAAAGGCTTCTCTGGGTCATTATAGCCATGAAACAAAAACTCACGGGGGTCTTGAGTTACACTGGCTCCCGGTAGACCCGACGGGGGGTGGTCGTGTCCCGGGGGAGGATGAGGCCGGGATTGCGCGCCCTGGAGGTGCGCCGGGTCCCCGCTGACCCCGCGTCTCTCCGCAGCCCGCCGCCGCCGCCGCCGCCGCCATGCCCTTCTCTAACAGCCACAACGCGCTGAAGCTACGCTTCCAGGCCGAGGACGAGTTCCCCGACTTGAGCGGCCACAACAACCACATGGCCAAGGTGCTGACCCCCGAGCTGTACGCCGAGCTGCGCGCCAAATGCACGCCCAGCGGCTTCTCGCTGGATGACGTCATCCAGACCGGCGTGGACAACCCTGGTGCGTGCACCCCTGGGACAGGGTCTCGGTGCCCCACCCCAGACACCCCGGGGCAGGGTCCCGGCACGCCCTCCGCAGGGCCGCTCCCCCTCCCCGGGGAAGGATTCTGGAGCCCCCCTCCCCCCAAAACACCCCTTGGGCAGGGTCCGGGCGAGGGAGGCGCCCCTCCTTCCCGCGCAGCCGCAGGGTCCTGCTCAGCGGCTCGGGCTGGCCTGGCAGTGACGTCAGTGTCCCCGTTCCGCGGCCCCCTCCCCCCAGGCCAACCGTACATCATGACCGTGGGCTGCGTGGCGGGCGACGAGGAATCGTAGGACGTGTTCAAGGACCTCTTCGACCCCATCATCGAGGACCGGCACGGGGGCTACAAGCCCTGCGACGAGCACAAGACCGACTTGAACCCGGAGAACCTGCAGGTGCGGGGGCGCGGCGGCGCGGGTCCAGCGGGTCGGGGCCGGGGGTTCTCGGGCGCTCACCCCCGCTTCGCCCCCAGGGCGGCGATGACCTGGATCCCAACTACGTGCTGAGCTCGCGGGTGCGCACCGGTCGCAGTCTCCGCGGCTTCTGCCTCCCCCCGCACTGCAGCCGCGGGGAGCGCCGCGCCATCGAGAAGCTGGCAGTGGAAGGTAGGGGACCCAGGTCGGCGGGCCGCCGGGGGCCGTTCTGGGTCCCGCCCCGGATTGTTTACGGGTCACCCGAGCCGCCGCCGCGCTCTTATCTGCGCGTGCCTGGGTCCGGTTTCCCGGAGGGCGGGCGGCCCAGGCAGCGCGCCCCCTCGCTGCCCACCGAGGTCTGTGGCCCAGAGAGGGCGGGCCAGTACCAAAGGCCACACAGCAGACTATTGATTGCTTGCTGGGCTGGAGCTGAGTGCTCTTTCTTCCATTCCCTCTCTGAGCTGTACCCCCAGGGCTGCTGGGGCTGGGGTCTTGGGAGGAGCCCACACTCCTGGATATCCCCTGGTCTGAGGGGGAGGTCTGGGGGGGTGCTGTAGGGTTTTTCCTGGGGGGGCGCCTAGGGAGGAGCTGGACCCCGGCTGTGTCTCCTTCCCGCAGGCACAATGACAATAAGACTTTCCTGGTGTGGACTTGCCTTGCTTGGGTGAACTGCTTAATTCTTTGGGGGACAAGGCAGGGCTCTGTCCACACCCCCTCAGTAGGTACACTAGCCTTTCTGGCTAGTTCCTCAGAAGAGTTCCACGTGCCTCCCTTTTTCCAAGCTTTCTTGGAGCACGGATTCCAGAGACCTAATTTTCTTGGAATTCATGGTCAAACATGGGCAGTTCAAGAAATGCTCCATCAAACCATAATGCCTAGGATGGTAAGGGTGCAAGAACACACTTATACTCATTTACTGTCTTGGGTTGAGAACAAATCTTTCTGTGGGGCCTCCTGGCAACACTAATCGCCAACATTTACAGCATCCATACTTGCCAGTCAGTAATTCTACGCCCAGGAACGCTGCTGCCTGGGTCTGTCCCATGCACTGGGGGATGTTGAGTACCGTCCCTGATCTCTACCCACTAGCTGTCAACCAAAAATGCATTGACATTGACAAACGCCACCCCCTTCCCCTTTGAAAACTACTCCCTACAAAAATAATTGAGATACAATTATTTTTATTTTATTATTATTTTTTTAATTTTTAATTTAATTTATTTATTTATTACATGGGCAGGCACCGGGAATCGAACCCGGGTCCTCTGGCACCACAGGCAAGCATTCCTACCTGCTGAGCCACCGTGGCCCGCCCAGATAAATAACTTTTAAAATTTTTTTTGTGGGGGTGCATGGTCTGGTCTGGGAATTGAACCCAGGTCTCCCGCATGAGAGGTGAGCATTCTACCACTGAAACACCCATGCACCCGAGATACAATTATTTTTAATAGTGAAAAACTGGTAATGACTGCTGACAGTAATAGCTTGGCTAAAACATCACTATACCTCCTCCTGGATGGGGTCCTTGATGCAGCAATGGTGTGCAACATTTGGTGAGATGCTGACATCTCACTGAAGTGTAAAAACAGGTTATAAAATAGCTTGTACTAAGATCCCACACACTCTGTATGGGGAAGAAACCCAAGGAACAGCAGTTAGCTGTGGTTAGGTGGGTGGGTGGGGTAAGTTGAGTCCCTTCTTTAAACTTTATTTTCCAGACTTTCTACAGTGAACCTGTATTACTTACATAAGACAAAATAAGTTCTTTCTTTTTAGTGCTTTTTCTTTTTTTTAAGTAAGTGTCAATGTGTCCCAATTCCCAGGAGGCCTTTGCAGCAGCACCTGGACCTTACCGCTGACACCCTGAGGCAGCCGGGCAGGAAGCCTCTCCCAGATGGCTGGAAACTGAGGCTCAGATGGATTGGCCCAAGGCCGCCCAGCTACAAATACTGGGCTCTTTTCACCATTATCTTTTTTTTTTTTTTTTGCTTTTAAGAACATTCTAGACTTCACAAGCACAAAACTTGCTTCTCTAAGCAGTAGCTTAAGAGACTGTAATTGCCTGGTGGGTGCCTCATTCTGTATTTCTATTTTTGAACCAACTGGTACATTAACAGAGCTTCCTGAAGCACCCCTGGAGAGGGGAAGGGGCCATTACATTTAACTCACATGGATCCTATGTTAATTTCCTTTTCTTCAGCTTAAAAAAAGGAAATATTTTGATTGGCAGGAAGTCATCTTTCTGGCTGTTAGGTTTCAACTGAGCAGGTGACAGCATTTGGTTTGGAGAAATGAGGTGTAAAGTGTCTGTATTTATTTAGTACTGCTGAGGGGAGAGGTTTTTGACATGGGGACTGCCAGGAAATGTACAGGTTTCTAAGTCTGGCTGGAGACTTTCCACTCCCAGTGTCTGGGCTCATTCTACCTTTCTCCCCAAACCCATCTTTGAATATAACTGCTTCTACTTGGCTAAAGACATATTTTCAGATCCTTCCAGGGGAAGTCTGAAGAGGGAAGGACTGTGCTTTTCTCTGCTTTCTCCAACCAATCAGGATGTATGGCTGGCACTCCAGCAGCCATCTTGGAAGATGAGGACAAGACCAACCCTGCATGGCCAAGTTGAATATACAAGCCTGGCTGCCTTCATGTAATATGGTAAAAACAGGTGTGATGCCCACAACCACTAGTGGCTTAGCAACTGGGAGTAGGACTGTGAGGACTCTCAAATCCCTCAGGGCTCAGCAGTGAATCTGTTCAGGAATTGAGGTGGATGGAGAAACAACAGCCCCAGAAACAGCCTGGCTTTAGGCATCACTTATGCCAATTTGCACTCAGAATGGCACATGCAGGGAGGGAGGTCCTATGGGGAGATGAGACTGATGGCAATGACACCAACACCTCCAGAACTTTTATTCATCCCCTGCCTCCCTCGACATGCCTACACCCCACTTTCCACAATCTGATCTGCCCACCCAAAGCTTGGGGCCCTGCCTATGCCCTGATCTCCTCCATCAAGGGCAAGACTTCCCAGCCCCCTTTCAAGAAGGAACCTAATTCTCACCCATCACTCCCCTCAGGGTTTACCCTTTATCACTACCCTGTTGCAGAAGTGTTTCACTGGGGAATCTCCTTTCTGAGAGAATGCCAAGGACCTCTCAGGATTTAAGTTTTCCTTCATTAACCCCATGCCACCCACTCTGGGCTGAACCTATCACTGGTGCAGGTGGTTCATGTGTAATACATACTGAGATTATTCCCAAAATATAAAACATAGGAAAAAGCAAAAATTCCCACTAAAACTCAAGTGAAACCTCTTGTCAATACTTTCGATCTGGGTGGGCCACGGTGGCTCAGTGGCAGAGTTCTCATCTGCCATGCTGAAGACCTGGGTTCAATTCCTGGGGCCTACCCATGCAAAAAACAAACAAACAAAAAAAATACTTCTAATCTGGTGCCTGCCCATGCAAAAAACAAGCAAGCAAGCAAAGAAACAAAACAAAACAAAAAAACCCACTTTTAATTCATCAACTGCCCTAAATAGCAACTCAAATGTACTACATGCTCATAAGGAAATAATAAAGGTGACTGACATATTATTGTCTATTTTGAAACTGTTGCCTCTGGGCCTGATGGGAAATGTCTGGGGGAGGCCTGTGTCATGGTTCAAAGCTTCCACCTCCCTTTCCTTCTTCCTTCAGACTAGAAAGGAGGAATGAGATACCTACTGCCTGTTTTATTATTCTGGCTTTGAGGACACAGGAGATTATGGATTTGCTATTTTTCAGACTTAGTCCCAGTGTTTTGGTTCATTTTATTGACAACATCCTAGGAAATATAACAGAGTAAATGTATCCTTCATATTCTGAGCTATCAGGAGAAAAGGAGTGTGGCACGGCCACTCTGGGCTGATGTTTGAGGATCCCTGAGACAAGCACCTGGGTCTTACAGAGTCCATAGAATGGAGTAAGAATGCAGAGATGTGGGGCACTGGAGCAGCAGGCAACAGCTGAGCCATGCCAAGTCGTGGAGGCCGGCCAGTGGAGGCGACAGAAGGGACCAGCAATTGCTGTCACAGTTGCACAGCAGCACATTTGGGAAACTGGGGGACCGGTGGCCTGGCCCTCTGGGGCCCCATAGATTACCCTCTATCAAAGGACTCCTGGTGCCAGGCTGGGGAACATGGATGCTCAGAGAATGCAGTCACACCCCCACCCACAGGCACTCCTTCTTGGAAGGTGAGGCAAGTTTGTGCAGACCCGGCTCTGGAAGAGCCCCTGGCACAGGTGGTGTCCCACGCAAGCCACTGTCTCCTCCATCTTAAGATCTGTCCCTCCCCATGCAACTGGGGCCCTCAACACATTGTCTCTGATGGACAACCAGGGAACTCCATCCTGGGACACTCTGGACCCATGGAACAGACGTGCGCGATGTGGACCCACCTGGTGGGAGAGCAACAACAGCAGTGAGGCCTTACTTGGACATCCGGAGAAGTGCTGGCCACCACACACTCCAGTCTGCGACTGCCTTTGTTTGTGCTGCCCCTTCTTCCACTGAGCAGACTCAGGGGTGTGCTTCGAATTGTACCTGCCATCTCTTCACACCTGCCCCCCCACTCACCACCTGGACTGGATGCCCCCTTCAGCCTGGAGTGCAGGCATTCGTTCAGGCCATCCTGGCTGCAGTCAGCTCTGTGACTGAGTCTGGGTCCTTCTCCCCTCTGTGAGCCTGACAGCTGCTCCAGTATGGGGCTTTGCCTTGTTTATCTTTGTATCCCCAAGGCCCAGCACAGGGTCTGACAGAATGGCTACCTCATGCCACCTCCAAAGTGCGCCTGCTGCTGAATGAATAGAGGAAGAGAGAAACCACGATAAGACTTGTCCAGGAACACATAAAAGAACAGGGGTAATCTCACTTGGAGAAACAAAAATTCAGGGATGGAACACACTTTTCATCTTCACATATGTGAGCCCTGACTCATTCAAGCTCCCAAGAGCAGAACAGCAACCACTGGGGCGGTGCAGGAAGCCAATCTGCACCAGGGAAATGAAGACTGCTAGAACCCTGCCCAGAACCCTAGGGGCAAGGATCTGGCACTGAGGGGCTCCAGATGCTCTGGAAGCTCTTGATGAGCAACTGCAGCCTCCCTCCTGCTGGAGAGATGAATACTAGAATGTTGGTTTAAAGTAATTCTTAGAGACAAAGCAAGTGGGTGGGATGTAGAGCAAGCAGGCAACTGCAAAATTAACTGGTGGGGGTGGGGCGGGAGAGCCTCAGTGGGATTAGTCATCTCTTCCCAGGGCCATCCCCACCAAGCCCCCTGTTTATCAACTATTTGGTTAAAAAATACCAAAGCCAGCAACCACTGGTAGGATTATCGAAAGAGCTGGAAAAGAAGTGAGACACTTGCAACTTGTAACCAACCAGCCCCAACAGCAACAACAAAAAATCCCTGCCTGTAGCCACCAGATGCCCTGCCTTCCCCATTCCAGTCAAATCCTCTCATCAAGAGGGAGCCAAGTCTAGATGGCCTGCGAACCTCAAGGTTTAGTTTTCTAATCTTTGGCTGGGGAGCAAGAGGCCATTCACCAGTGACTCCTGCTCCACAAGGTTCAGCTTCAGTCCGGCACTGCCTGACAAACGGCTCAAGGCCTGCAGTTTAGACCCTCTATGTTGTCCTCGACACCTGAAAAACCTCTCCAAAATGAGTTCTCACACAGTTACCAAGTCTCAGGCCACTATTCTCCTTTGAAAATTTGGACACTCCACGGCCTGTGAGTCTCTCTGCAAGGGTCGGGCATTGACCAAGGTGCTAGGTCCCAGAGAATTTCGAATCTGGCGAACAGGATACCAGCCCAAGGCAGGGCCCATCTGTTTAAATCCTCATCACTCACCGAGCGCTCGCCTGCTCTGCACCCAAACATGAGCCAGAAGAGGAGAGACAGGCATCAGCAGCAGAGGCGGTGCAGGCCCCACCAGGTCCCAGCTGTTGAGCCTTGTCTTCTCTTTGCAACAGGAAGGGCTTCAAGGGTTGGCTGCTGGAGACCAAAGAGGATGTGCCACAAAACAAAATGTGACCCACTGCAGCCTTGCCGTCCTATCCCTGGGCCATTCAGGGACAGAGGCAGATGTGATGTTCTCAAGAACAGTTCTGACCACAACCCACTAAAACTGCCTTCTACTTTCTAGTTATTTTTTTTGCCTGCTTCAATTTTTCTTTTTAAACAAATACTTATTTTGTACTATGTTGTCAAGCAGTGTTTTAGGTACCTGCAATACAGGGAAAGAGAAGGACAAAGAGCCCTGACTACAGGGCTTATACTCCGGTGGCGGTGAACTCGATTGGCTATCAGCATATGGTGCCATAGGTAGTGAAAAGGCAGAAACTGATCAAGGGGGCCTGGGAAAACTGGTTGTAGCTTTGAATGGAACTGCCAGTGTTATCTCTTTGAAATGCACGAGCAAAAGCTTCACAGAGGTAAAGGGGTCTGCCCTCCTGCCCAGCAGCAGGCAGCTCTCCCACGAGACTCATCACTCTTGTTACTGTGGATGTACCTGCAAGAGCCATGGGCCAGGAATAGGTGGAACAGGCACATAAGCCTTCCTATGAGCAGGTTCTGAGATGCACTGAGGCTGGTCCTGGAATCCTATTTTAGAAACAGGGAACATTTCCTTATTAAGCCTCAGCCCGGTGAGCAGTGTTCACTCCTGAAAACTGAGGAATACACAGCTCAGGGAGCTCCATGCCCTGGGTTAAGTTGGGAAGGAAAGAAAAGAAGGTTAGCTTTTCTTATTGTTTCAAAAGAATTTGCCTGGGAGTGTTAGTAAATCTCTCCACATGTTCTGCTTTGCACATGCCTTTGCAATGAACAATCCCAAGGGAGGTCCTATTATTATTATTACTCTGATTTTATGGAGGAGGAAAGGAAGGTTTTGTAGTGTTAAGAGCTTCTCAAGGTCACAAAGCCAGAGCATGGACAGCAAGCTGCCTGGCTGCTGGGCAATTACATAAAATCACTTCGCTGCCATGTGGTGAAATGAATTGTAAAAGGCCCTGTTTCAAAGTGAAGCCCAATACACCCCCTCCAAAAAAAACACCCTGAACCTGCTGCAGTAATTCTAGTGGGGAGCTCAGCACCTCCTATTAGGCAGGGCTTCACCTCCCAGTAAAGTGCTTTCTTATCAAGTTCACCGAAAGCTCCTTGCAATGTTCACTTATCAGTTCTGCTTTCTAGGGCCACCTTTATCTCTTTCAGAGTGTGGCCCTGACACAAAGCAAGCTCTCAGGCATCTGCACCCCCACCCTGCTCCATTTCTCTTCTTGCCCAAACTCAACCCATCACTTCTGATTGCTTTTCTGGGGACAGCTGTCTAGTCACCTTGGTCTCCCTTCCTCCCCAGGGAGTCTACCCAGGCCCACAGGCCCTGCCTAAATGCTTTGTGACTGCCAATAACCAAAATTTGCTGTGTTGTCTGTGTGTCATGCCAGGAGGCTGCTAGAAGATATACCAAGGACTGCCCCTGGAGGAAATGGCAACTCTGCCTGGGCTTTGGTCTTTGAAAGTTGAAAAACCAAAGAACTACAAAGAACTATTTAAAAACAGTTGTCAGATTTGATCTTCATCCTCCTCTTCCACTCAGGGCATCTGCTCTTGTGTAAGGTGTCACAGTTGAGTTCACCTGCGCATTAGCATATTCATCATTTCATGTATTTTGCCCCCTTTAAGCATCCCCACCCCATCCCCATTTAAAGGTGGGCCATAGAGCTAAGGGCTCCCAGGGAAAATAAGCAATTACAAAACAAAACAAAAGAGTGAAGTTCTGAGCAGTACAATCTCAGGCTTCCTTTTCCTTTGCATTTTTGAGGCCACTCCTGAGATGTTCCAGCAGACTGTGATGCTGCTCTTAAGGCAGTGGCAAATGGCACTGTGGATCCCAGAGATCATGACGCAAGATCACCCACTAAAACAGAACTGCCTGAGACAGGATATTCAAAGTTACTGTTTCCATAGGAACGGCAACTTCTTCATAACGCGTTGGGATTTTTCTTTTAATCATCACCATTCTCTAGGCTTTTAGAGAAACATATGTTGTGAAAATTATAACACTCGTGCTTCCAGAAGTCTTCATGTGTCTGTAACAGCTTTTGCCTGGGTCTTCACTTTTAGAAATGGAAGGATGCTCTAAGAACATTTGCAGGAATGTTGCTTGGTGCCTCTGATCTGCCTGGGCCAGGGAGGAGGTCGGCACCAACTGGAATGGCAACATTATGTTCAGGATTGGGACAGCGTTCCACTTGTTGACTAAATGGGACAGGCAGCTAGCTTGACACTGCCAGGTGCCTCACCGTACCCCTAAGATATAATATGTTCCAGGGGAATGGGTGAGGGAAAGATGTGGCACTGTGTCAACATTGTGTCTTAAATGATTTTCAATGACTCCTGAATATCCCTTTTCCAAACGTTATCGCATGCAGAATAAAAATGAGATCTTCTGAGAATGCTGATTTAAAGGTAAGGGCATGGGCCATTAGTAATGGAGGAGGCTTTTGTTTAAAGTTAATAAGATCAGTGTCGCCACTCAAGTCAAATCAACAGCAATTAGTAAAGTAGCCTCTAAAATATACACAACTCAGAACACCTCTGTGTCTTACAGACACACCTCTTTCTCAATTGATGAGTAACTTATTAAAAAGTGTGGTTGGTTCATCTTTTAATTTCTCTTAAAAGAGCTTACCTCCTAGTATTCAATTTGATCTGTCAAACATAAATACATAAAACAATTCAAAATGTGTCCCAGGTATAAAGATAAAAAGGAAATAGTAGGCTGCCAAATCTTTGCGTGGCTAGGCTCTGATTCATTTCTGCAAACTACTGCAGGGTAATTATGCACAGGTACCTGGCACGAGTGAATTTCTGGGGTAAGAATGTTAATAAGCCAAGCCTCAAAACCATGAATTTCACCACACAGCTCCTAAGCATCTGCCTTGTGGAGGAAGCAATTTATAGCAGGTCAGTCTTCCCCTCTGGCTCCCAGTCAACCCCTTCCAAGCAGAAGGGGCAGGGGCAGCACTGTCAAGGAGTGAGCAAGAGGCCCATGTGCACACAGATGGAAAGATATTTGGCTTCTCCCGGTCTGGGTGGTTTTGCAATGTTTTAATGGGGTGTAAAAACAGCTTGCACCAGACATAACGGTTAGGGCGATTACAATCTCTGCTAGCTGCTCTACACACTAAGCTCATTACAGAAACTCTGAGTGAAACGAAGTGGGTCTTGAAAAGGAACTGAAAACCTCCAGTGAAAGGGGGGGTGAGGTAGGAAGGGGATTTATTATTTTAATACAGTAGTTTTGATACAGTAAGGTGAAAATGATGTGCTTCACTCTTAGGTCAAAGGGCAAATAGCCCATCTGCATTCAACATTCAACCTGCAGTCCTGTTATGCTCCTTGACACTTTTGGTCATGGCTCCAGGAGCACTACACCTGCCTGTGCCCCTCCTTCCTCACTGCTCTTCTGCCAGTTCCGCCTCTTCTTTCCGATCTCTTCATGTGGTGCTTCCAGGGCCCAGCCCTAATCACCTCCTCTCCTCTGGCGAGCCTACTGCCTCACAGCTTTAAATATGAACCATCCAACTGATGAGACATCCTGTCTCCCCCAGTCTCAGCCTCAAGCACCGCCCAGCTTATCTATCTGACTTGCCCATGTGTGGTCTCTATTTAGTGTCTAGAGGCACTTCAAACTCAACAGTTTCAAACCCAACCTCCTGATTTACTTCCCTTCCACCCCCCAGACTTCTCCATCAGCAATCTTCCCCATTTCAACTGACAGCAATTCCATCTGTCCTGCTGCTCCGGCCAAAATTTGTAAAGTTGTGTCTGGCTCGTCTCTTTTCTGCTCACCCCACATCCAATTCAAGTGCAAATGCAATTTACTTTATTTTCAAAGCATGTTCAGAATCCAACCGCTGTCCACACTGTACCCACCTTTGTCTGAGCCAGCATCCTCTCTTGCCTGTGTTACTGCCAACAACCTCCAAAGGGCTTTCTTCGCTTCTCCTTGACACCCCCCACCCCACAACCCCTATAATCAATTCTCAACACAGCTGCCAGGGCAATCATCTGAAAACCTAACTGAGGGCATGCCAATCTTTTGTTCAAACCACCTCCCAACCCAGCTCGGCATCTCTCGAGTAAACACAAACCTTTGTAATGCCCTTCAACGTCCTGTGAGCTGCATCTCCTCCAATTCCTTCTGCCCCAGGCCCACAGACAGGCCCTGGGCCTGGGCCTCTGTGGATGCCCTTCTCCCCAGGTCTGCAGGCTGCTTTCTTCACAGCCAGTTCTTGGTTCCAGTGCCCCCAACCCACCCATCCCGCTATTAAACATGGCAACCTGCAAATATCCAAGCCCCCTGGCACCCCTTAGCTTGCTCCGTGATGTTTTTCATGGCATTAACCATCTTCTTCCATACTAGGTAACTTACTTACTGATCACTGCATACTGACTGCCATCCTGCTAGAGTCGGCAGGGATCCCTGTTGAGTGAATGAGTGTCTGTCCTGTCCAGACTGCTACACTTTGAACAAAAAAAGCCCATTACCCAAAACAGCATACCAATCAACGTGACAATTTCCCCATGTGATTCAAGTGTCAAACTCTTCGATGAAGTCATAATCTCACGCGGAAAAGCTGTAGGTCTGATTCATGTATTGAATCACAAGAAAACAAGAGAGGAAAATTACATACTTGATGGAGAACAAACCCAGAACCGTCAAGACCTGGTGTTTCTCCACACAGAGGGCCCGCCGGAGCTCCAGAGGCCTCAGCTGCCAGCCATCCCAGTCCCTGCCTTCTCCAGTCAACAGGAGAGCCATCTTCTCTTTTTATTGCCTTTGAGGAAAAAAGATGCTAGTAATTAAAAAACGTTGTGATCTGTGCTAAGGACAAAGTGGCCTCAGGCCTTCATTTGCTTTCGTTCAACTTGGTGACAGAGAAAAACAGACAGTTTTAGTGATTGCCTTCATCTGAGACTTAAATACAGTATTAGGAGACAATGCAAGACTTTACTGAGAAAAAGTGAATTTTTAATTATCTTGTGCATCTACTAGAAAAACACACAAAGGCAATGTTCACAACTATAAATTTAAACCTTTGCACTAAAAAAACCCCAAACAACTCAAACAACAAACACAAAATCACAGGCATGAACTGTAAACCTGTTATCATCAACTAGTCTTAAGGTTAATTCTTAGTCATTCAATATTCTCCCCCTTGGCAATTTCAATATTTTAGCACCAAATGATCTCCCATAGAGGTACCAGTAACTCTGGCTGTGGCTCCCGCAAACAGTGCGTCACGCGCACACTGCCCACCTCACACAGCTAGGAGGTGGGTCATTGAGACGGGGCCACATGCGGACTCTCAGGGCAGGGGAAGGAAGATAGAGGGTACACGTGTCACACAGCTTTAACGTAGTGCATTTATAGAAAAAAGGCCAGCTTTCGCTCCCAGGTGTGCGCTCATTCTCATACTTCAATATCATGGTTTAGAAGATGCAAACTTTATTGCCTAAATATTATTCTATACATTTCCACCGGGGTTCAGGAAAACACTTTGAATTGCTACTTAATTTACACCATAATTACTGGATTACAGCTTTAACTCATTGGCAATTTTGGAAGCAATGTTTTTGAAAGCTGTGGACGTCCCTGATATCCGTTTAAACCGGACCCCATTCAGAGACAGTCTTGGCAGTTTGCACACCTCCATCTCCCACTGCACGAGGTTTTCTGCATGCCCATCGCCATGGACACAGAAGAGTAAGAAACGCTCTCTCTGTTCGTAGTCACAGTTATTGGCATCCAAGACTTTGCGAATTTCCCGCATCATGTCATTGGGATCCATGGAACTTGTGGTTTTCATGCTCCAGGTAAAGCGCAGGGAACGAGGTTTTGCATCTTTGTTTTCATCCTTTTGCTCAGCAGATACATTGCGACTGAAATGAACAGTAGCATTTTTAGTTTTAATTGTGCAGGAAAATCAACCTTTTCTACTTTAGACAGTGCAACAACCAATATCTTCAATACAGCACATCTAATAACCGACTTTCCTATTCTCCCTGCAGACTCACATTTAGTAACTTGTTCCTTCACTAGGAAGAATATACACCGACCCCACTCCATCTCCCAACCGCCTGAATCATAAACCACACATGAACAGCTCAGGAAGGAAGAGTGTCATTAGACCAGCCTCCTGCTCTGGATGCCCACAATTCATTTTTCCTTCTACCACAATTTTCCTTTTTAATTCAACTCCCTAGAACCTCTATTGTAACTACTATTCAGGATAACAGGCAGTTCAATATGCATGTTTTAAGAACACTTGCCCTGTCAATGGCTTGGTTGGAGTTATACATGGGAGGGCCCTAGATGCTGACTGCACCACCAAGTGTGGGGACAGGTTCTTCTTTCAGGCACCTTCATTCATCCTAATTGTTTGCTTTCTCTCCATTTTTTTCTAATTTGAACTTTCAATTTCAGTTTAAAGACAATTCTGAGATGACATTATCTTACTACTGAAATAGAAAGAAAACTGCAATGTTCAATCTTAGCTGTTCTCTGAGGACTGCAATGACCCAGCTTGACTGCTTTGGGAATAGGTTCACAAAGTACAAGCAGTGGTTTCAATACTCACAAGTCAGTGGTCAGTGTTCCTGTCTCATGTCTCTTGGGAGCTCCAAGAACACAGCATCTACTCATTATGTAATAGTAATCATTATTGTCCCAAACCATTATTTGCACTGTCATGAGTGAACCTGGATGCCTTAACGAAGAATGTGAGCACCTAACACTCTCGTGCATTAAACACACACACACTTAATCCTATGGCAAATCCACCCAGAGCTGAGGGGGGGCCATAGGTTTCCCTATGCACATAGCAATCCCTGTCGCCTACCTGCTAGAATATTTACTTTGGTTCACATCCATCAAAAGTGATTAGAAACTGCCTATGTATAAATACTGTGAGACACTAGGAGTGGGTTATAGAAATGACAGAAGCTCTCAGAACTGAGGTGGGGTCGAGAAGGAAACAGGGGAAGAACAGGAAAGTTAGGAGTAGTACACTAGAGGATCACAGGAGAGCAGGGCAATGAGGAAGTGGCTTCCTGTGGCTGGTGGTGCTATTGGCATCTGAAAAAGTATTAGGAAGAGCTCATGGGCTTTCAACAAAAACAGAGTTTTTGTTTTGTTTTGAGCAGAGGGAATACAGTTACCAAGAGCGAGGAGGGTAAGCACAGGAGGAATTCAGGGGCACAATGCAGTACACAGATTCACAGGAATTGGGGACAGCATCGTCTGGGTGACAGCAGCTAGCACTCACTGAGCACTTGCCTGGAGGCCTAGCACCAGGGCTTTATTTGTACCCTCCTGCCTGATCATCATAACACCAGGAGGCAGGTCCTAGTATTACCTTCCTGTTAGGACAGGAAAACAAACTGAGGATGGGAGAGATCCTGCTCAGGCTCAGAGGCAGTAGAACTGGGATGTGAATGGAGCCTGGATGCTTTTTTCCTACACTCAGTATAACCAGGATAGTGGAAGCTGGGGTTGTTGAAGCCATTTGCATCACAGCATGCAGGCCCTTGAATGGATGTGATTTGCCAGGCAATGGGTGCTGGATGAGTTGAACGTTCATTCAGAAAGGAACATGATCAGGGCTCACACTAGCAAGAGAGCAAGCAGGATAAGAAGGAAATGAAACAACATGGCGGCAACTGGTGTGACAACAGGCATCAGGGGAAGAGATCCAGAACATGGCATCCTAAAGCCTCTCTGGTGACCCCACAAACCCTTGCAATAACAGCTACATAAAATTTAAAAGTAAAACATTCAATTATAATAATCATTCTTTAAAAAAAAGCTAATTTAAAATCTGAACATTCTAGCAAATATTTTGCTTTTACTCCTTGAACCATGCCAGGCATCAGTGATGGGCCAAAGGCTTCTTTCTATCAGTGCTCCTGCTGATTCACAAAGCTCACTTTGGGCCCTAACTCCCTGGGCAGGAAGGCTGGAAGCCATCCAGACGCCATCTGCAAAGCGCGGTGCTATGGTCTGGTCTGGGAGTCTTAAGAGATTGGCCACGGCACGCATGCGCCCTCCTGTGGCTGCGAAAGGAGTGGCATGGCCTTGTGGGCCGATGCACATTAGGAGGAGGCAAGGCAGCCAATGCACTTCTGCTTTCTAAACTGCAGTGCCCTTGTTACATTCCATAAAGACATGCTTCACTAAGCAATCCTACCCTGAGTAGCAGTGATGCCAAACATTCAGAAAACAGGATGGCCTCTGCCACAGAAACAAGATAAATACTTATAAAATATTTAAAATAAAAGTCATTTCCCTCACCTTGAGCCCTCATATCTCCCGTTCCTCTCATATTCAGTTGGAAGCCTCATCGAAAAGAAGGTACAAGAAAAGAGAGTGGGAAATAGAAAAGAAATCTTACATACCAGTACATGACTACCCACAGAAAAACACACAAACATCATAAAGTGAACACATTTAAATGGCTTTCTGGTCACCTGTGGAACTTATTAGAACTCTTCCCGCTGCTTGGCCAGAGCCAGCTGCACACAGGCTTCTGCACGCGCCGGCATCCCTCCCAAGTGGGCACACTCCTGGCATGAGCCTGGAGTCCCTTGGACTTTGCAACCACTTCCTACGTTTGAAAGGGCTTCCAATTAAAAGCAAATAGGACTACCAGTTAAATTCTACATTCGATTACCAAGTTCTCTGTTCAAAGAGAAATCTGGCAACTGGGAAGAGCAATTTTTAAAAAATAATCCTACAGTAGAATTTCTAAGAGAAAGAAAATATTGTCCCACAGTCTCTGAGAACAAGCTCAGGCTAGGAAAGTTTTCAGTGACCCTGTGGTTTCATAAATGTGTAGAGCAACAGCCTGGCCTTCTAAAGAGAGCTGAGGGGCCAGGGCCCAATGGGTCCTGAGTGGAAACATTCTATCTCAGAAGGGTGAATTCCAAGACAGTGAGCAATATTTTTGGTTCCTTGACTGTCAGAGTAAAAAAAAAACATTGATTACAAATAATTTACAATGGGCTAAGTAAAAATAATGAGACCTGCTTTTTTGTTTGATGAAAAAAGTGGCTTTTAGGTAGAATACTTTTATTATTTACTCTTTAACTCTCTGAAATATTAAAACATTTTTACTATGCAGCTGCCCACATCTTAATTTTTGAAAAACTCAAACCAAATGAGGCCATAGATGTGAAATGTATGCTTGTTGCCAGTATCAGAATGTTATCTAATTTTCCTGTCATTTTTAAGGCCTTTTGCTAATTCAATCCTCAGTGAAATCAAAATGACGATGAATATAAGTACCACTTACCTTTTGCATGCTTGTGGCTAATCATTAATTGTACATCACTGTTACTGAACATTTCATTCTTCAAACAGGAGCATGCTAAGTGTTATTAGTACCAAGACAGAATTATTTCGATGCTAAATAATTCTACCAAAGAAAGAAAATGCAGAGAGCATGCGTAGGCCTCGTTACATGGGTGCCACCGTCCCTCTAAAATGTCTGACAGAGTTAATTCATTTCTCTTCAGTTTTTTTTTTAAAGAAGTATTTAGTTCTCAGCAGAAAGTTTAGTTTTTAAGAAAACAACAAGGCTAGAAAGCCAAACCTGATGTTAATTGCAGGAGTCATTTGGGGGGGGAGGGAAAGGATTGCAAAAACATGTGTATATATAAATCATACCTTTTGATAAACCTGAATGACATGTTTCTAAAAGAAATTAAGCCAAAAAAAATTAACAAAAATGACTTGTGCAAATTAAATAGAAAACATGTCAATTATATAGAGAAAAAAACAACAAAATAGGGTCCCTCTTCTGGCTAATGAACAATGGAAAGGCAACACTTGTTGAAAAAAGTAAATTTATTATAATTGAGTATGTGATCTTTTTATTAGTGTAAAAAAATGTGTACTCATAAGAAAAAAATTAGCCACAAATATTGATACTACATGAAGGGTAATAAAATTGATTTAAGGTCTTCTGGAAGTAGATATACTCTAAGACAATAAAATTCAACATCTTGTGTTAAAAGAAATGACTTAGGGCAGGCCACAGTGGCTCAGTAGGCTGACTTCTTCCCTGCCATGCTAAGACCCATGTTCGATTCCTGAACCTGCCCATGCAAAAAAAATTAAATTAAATTTAAAAAAATGACTTAAATCAATTGTAATATGACAGTAAGAAATAACATTACTTAAATTTAGAATCTCATGGACTAAAACCTCATCTTCTTGTACATAAACATTATAAATTTCATTATGAAATGTTTACCCATTAAGAGGCTCATTATTTATTTCAGGAAGATGTTTTAAACATTAAATGCATGTTTTTTATGGTAATATTACATGTTGTTTTATAAGGAAAAAAATAAGTAACTGGGGTTTAAACTGAAGTTGATTTTTCAAATTTTTTAATCTCAAAATGAAAGTTAATGACAAGATAGTGTGCATGTTATTTTTATGCTTTATGTAATAAACTGAAAGAACTGTATTTCAAAGAGTGACTAACGGTCTTTAAAAAAAAAATTAATGGTATGATTAGGTTGTCCTGAATAGAATCTGACAAAAGACATTTCAAAATATGAATCCGGTTTCTATGACCATGCTGTGCCAGCTTCCTTGGGCACGTGCAGGCCATGCTTTACAACCTTTATATTTCTAAATTTTTCACCTCAATATTTCTCAGGTCCAGTTCTTGAACTGGACACAGTAAGCATGCAATATATATATTTGCTGATGACTGACTGAATTAAAGAATTCATTGATTAAAAATAAATTTACCCTGCTGACACTGCTTTACCTGTTAACTGAACAATTTTTAAAAGGTGTCAACTAATCTGATTAACTGCTAACCAGTTGAAAATTATATAAAAAGTGGTACACAGCAAAGTAATATGCATTAATTAAGATCACGCATGCGAAAATATGTTGTAAATAACTGAACACTAGGTAAATATAGAATGGTAGTACTCAAAAGATTACCTTAGTTGAAAAATGATTAAAAAGGTCTTTAAAATATATTTTCAATTCTTAATTTACTCTCTTGGGAAAAGAGTTATTGGTCATGTAATATAGGACTGTTTATCCTAATTCCTCCTCTCAGGAAGTCCTGGAGACAGAAAGAGGAGGACACTACAGGACTGAGGCCTTAGTACTTAGCTTAGGGCCACGTAGATAAATTGGAGGGCTCCCTGAACTGCATCTGGGCCTAGGCTGTGCTCCCTACAGGGCATGGGGCAGTGGACAGGGCCTCACTGGCTGCACAGTACCCAGGGCAGTGTGGGGTCAGGGCACTCATTTCCTGATGCCAGTCCCTGCCTCCCTTGCAGCATCTCAGCATGATCAACACAGCCTTTCAGGCATGCAAGTTTACTTCTTAAAGTTACTACTGAAGGGAGGATAGCAAGGATTGTAGCAGCAAGGATTTTAATTGTCTTTAACAAAGAACTGCCTATAACTGAAATTCTGAACCAAGGAAAACTCCAGACCTTGGTTTGAAAACTTTAACAAACATGAAGACTACCTTTCTGCAATGAATTGGGGCAGTCCTGCCTGGAAATCATAAAAATAAGACCCTAGGTTTTTTGAACAAGAAACCTTGGCCTTCAATTTCAACTGAAATACATAAAATAAATGTAGTTAGAAAATGAGGGAAAAGGACTCATGTCCACAACACTACTTCAATGACTTTTCTAGGGGGAGCATGGTGCAGTGGCTTCAAGGGCCCTTTTTGGAGTCAGAAAGACCCAGATCAACCACTTTATAGGGGCAGGATCTCGAACATGTTCCTTAACCTCTTGGCACCTAATTCTTAGTCTTTTCAACTATGCAATAGTGATAACAGCCACTCCACCAGGTAGATTGTGAAGACAAAACCGTGCACACACCCACAGGTAAAAATTCGATTCTCATTATTCGCAATAGTTATATTCTATAAAGTTGCCACAGATAATGAATTAGTGAACACTGAACCATTGCCCCTAGGGGAAACAGAGGTTTAGGGTCCTGTGAGCCTCTGGCCTCCACATTTTCATCAAACTTGTTTTCTACGTGTTTCTGCATAAAGATACCTGATTCAGTATATATTGCTGATTCATTAACGCTGAGATCACAGCCAACAGGGCTGTAACTCATGCCTGAATCATGCTTCTCTAACATGCCTTTTTTCTGCATAAGATACATCACACTCCTCCTGCACTTGGAAACACTAAACCACACCTCCATGCTGGGGGTTATTTTAAAAAGCATAATCACCAATCCAAAGCACAAAAATGTGAAAAACATGATACCAAATATACCACGAAAAGGACACATTTCCAATAAGAGAGCTGAAACAACAAGGCAGAATGTTTGTCCAATCTCAGATAGGATTGTGTGTATTGGGCAATTGAGATTTTCTGCTCTTCTGTGGATATCTGTGAACACGCACAGAAGTAGCGCAAGTACTGATTCTGGGGTTATAAGTAAATTTTAGCAACAGGTGAACCTGCAAATACAGAATTTGTGAATATGTGTGGGCATGCCTACATGTGTGCATATGCGTACATAGTAAGCATTCAATAAATGGCAGCTGATATTTTTTATCAATGATAATTGACCAAAAAAGAAAGCAAAGGAGACAACAAATTCCAGGATTTCAATTATGTGCAAGCCTTTATTTAAAGAGCCCATTGTAGACCAAAGACCATAGGCAGGAGGCCAACTGTGCTGAACCTGATCACTGCATGTGCCCTCTGTGCTGGGGAGTCACAGGAGAACCCCCCTGCCGATGGTGGGCAAACTCAGGGGCAAAGAACACTGGCTCCATCTTCTACCAACCAAGTTTCAGAGGTGGATTATGTTTGGGTTCAGTCCTGAGGAAGGAGGCTGGGGACAGGGAGGCCTGGGACAGGCCATGAGATGGCCCGGAAACGACTATTTGGAGGAGTCCCCAGACTCCTACTGGAGTGAAGTCACCGTCTCTAGTTGGTCCTAAATGAGTGCTCCAAAACTGCCAAGTCCCTTCCGATCATTCTGCAATTCTGGAATGGGGGGTCTTAGTAAAGGGGCTAGAAGAGAAGAAAAGGATGGCTGGAAACCTTCTGAGGCCTTTGAGCACACTCAATGCTTTTGGGTACCAGAAATCTGCCCTAAGCTGGTCTCCAAAATTCTAACAATTAGATCATCTGGGGGAAGATAGTTTAATGTGACTTGCCTAAGTTTTAGATGAATGATCTAGTATAACATAAAATCACTTGAAGAATTAAGGATATTGAAAAGTGGTATTTAGCCTATAGTTGAAATGACAGCTTATTGAACACTTGAAGCATTTCATCCACAAGATACTCAATGTCTTTCTGAAAATAAACCAAGAGTTTCATCTCCAAAACTGTGTTTCTCAACTTTTGATCTTAATATAATTTATTGAAAAAGCTACAACAATTTCAAGGCTTCAGGACAATGGAGCCAGAGATAAAGAAATCTTTCTTTCTTTTACCTTTCAAGGGCTAACTACACTGTACAGATCATTTTCCTCAGTGATTACTTTTTGAGCAAGCCTCTCACTGTCTACACTCTGCTGACAGCACATCGGGAGTTGTGCTAAACCTCAGTACAAAGTAGATATATATGTGATCAAAAGGAATTATAATTTAAAAGTAACAAAAAACTCCCAATGTTGTGAAAAGACTGCGATCTGTAATTTCTGTTCTAAAAGGTTTTAAGGTATAAAGTGAAATGATAGAAATAACTATTCAAGACCTATTAAGTATAAAAACATGAGTAAAAGGTAAAATGAAAAACATCTGGGCAGTGGCTTTATAAAACAGAGAAAACATTTTTCCTTTCTCTATGTGTCTCACTCTAAAACAATCTGCACCACTTGGCACTTACCTCCGTGTTAGTTTTGAAGTTAATTTACTAAAAAGATTAGTGGAGCCACGGCTTCGTGTCTGGGACAATGGTGTAGCTTCATGGGACAGGCTGGGCGAGGCAGGTGGATCATTATATGTTGCAGTTTGCCGCTCCCAGGGCTGGCCATGGAAAGTGCTACGACTGGCAGTTCCTCGTGGGAAGCGGATTCGATCAGGGGTAGCTGCACTGCTAATACTGTGTGTTGAAGCAACTGGAGTTCTCTGATCAGGAACAGTGCTGTGAGATCAGAAAATAACATACATTTACATCTCTGTTTACAAAATCCCAGCTTCATGGCAAACACAGCACACAAAAATTTACAATCACAATATACCTTTTATATACAGGGATAAAGTCAGTTATAATAAATCCAGATCCAAGGGGTACTTTACAGGACTCAAGAATGAAAGGTAAGTTACATGGGAAAGGGTACCAAAGGAATAGTATATAATGAAACAAAGTCTCATGGATTTTAAGGGAATAGTCCATACATATTTTCAAAAGCAAGATTAATGCAGGGACATTCTAGGTTAAAAAAATGGCTAACTCAAGTTTTCCCCTATGCTTCCCTCTCAAATTGCTTACATGCAGAGAACCTTGCCACTATAAAAGAAATGAAGCATATGCAGGTGTAACTGAAGAATTGGCAACTAAAAAGATTTAGAAGCACACTAAAGGTTTAAGTACTATAAAACTCCACATGCTGAAAGCAACCTGGAGGGGAGACGGAATTTCTTATACTCTTTGCAGTATGCAAAAGTACGTGTACACACACATACACAACCAAGGACATCATGAAACAGAATATTCTAAATCAAAATCACATGAAGGACACCTTATAGACAACTGTAACAAAATCTTGGAACTACAAAATGGACAGCACAAATTATAAAGCAGTGGGAACACATTAGTTTCACAAGGAATGTGCATCGTTCTTACATAGCCTTGAAGTTATCTCCTTCACTGTCTAGTGGAGGTAACATCATCTTGGGGTGCCCAGAGGCTGACATGGACATCGACTTCTGATGTCTCAGCCGAATACAGGTAGAAGATGTGGTACAAACTGAGGCAGGGCTAGCTGCGTAAGCGAACATTTCTGTCAGGCTGGGAGGGGGGTTGGGTTCAGGTAGAGGCAGAAACAACAGTATGATGGACCAGTGACCAAAAGAGCAACCTGCAACTTAAAGCACATACCTTCCTCCCCAAACCACCTCATTTTCTGTTGAAGAACAAAAATCTCTTAAACCTGTTTTGGGGATTCTGGAGCAGCTAACTTGTAGTTGTTGAACAGTAATTTAAAGACTTTATGATCTTAAAGAGAAGAAAATAACACCTTCCATGTTTGAGTATTTGCTCATATAAGAAGACTGATATCTTTCAAGCTATACATAAAACAAACCCTATCCCCAAATAGAGATGTCTCCGTGTCCACCCAAGTAGTAAACTGAATATGTAATATGAGCATACCGTGTTTTCAACCTTTCTTCAATGAGTTAATAAAATTATGGGTATACTGATTGCAGTTGTTACATATCAAAGTATCCTAAATTATTATCAGCAACATAGCTTAGTCAAAATTCCTAAAGAGGGTAAGAGAACCTCTTTTTTTCAGGATGAGAAAACTAACAGAGAGCAAATTAAATGTTTATAGACAGAAACAAAGTGAGTGACAGAAGTGGCTACAAGTGTGGTACAGACAGCTACAGACATAACTATGTGCCTTTCACCAATGCCACATTTTCCCTAAATTCCTGCTTGATTACCATATACTTAAAATTACAAAGAGGAAGTTTCTATCCCTTAAGGAATTAAAACTAAGGAGACCTGGGGCTTCAGAATTCTGATCACAGTCTTCTAGTCATTCTGCTGAAATCCTCTCAAACCTGGAAACCATCAAGTTCTTTCTTTCCCTCCTTCCCCATTTCTGCTGGCTGTGACATGCTGCTAGCTTCAGCTGCCTGAGAGCTCTGGTCTACCCACCTTCTTTACCTCCACCCCCAACAACTTGGGGTGTACAGTCTTGTTGCACTTGCAAGCCCACTCATCAGGACCTTTCTGCACTGGTCTCTCTGCCTTCACTCTCACATCTCAACCTACCCAGGATACAAATCTGACCCTCTCACTTATCTTGCTTATACCATTGCAGAAGCTCATGGAATCTTCAGGATAGAGTTCAACTTCTTACCTCAGCATTCCTGGCACTTATCCTCAGGCATCCACTCTGATCCCTACCCTTTCTCCAGCCTTTACGTCTGTTCTTCTTCTCCTGGAACTCAACTTATGGCCCCTTCTGACAACTTGTGGGCCCTTGGTTATACACCAAGTCCAAGGTGCTATTCTCCCTACCAGCAGACCTGGTGTTTCTATCCACTCTTCAGAATTTGATTCAGAGGTCATCCCCTCCATGAAGCCTTTCTCAGCGCACCCTCTTATGGAAAGTCAACTCATTTCTTCCTGGATATGTGGTTCATGTACTGACCCCTGCAAATCACATTGCACTTCAGAGACTCTTCCCAACCTGAGCTCCCCAAAGGCTCAGCCCCCACATTAGCACAAGCCTCAGAGCAGGCGCTCAACAAATGTTTTCTTATTGAAAAAGTTAATGAAATAAGCCACTGGAATTCTGAGAGCTTCAAATGAGGGAGACAGGTCTTTGCTCTCTGCCTTGGGAGAGGTGCTCTAATATAGTCAAGGAAGAACTGGAAAAAAATGCCTTCTACATATAAAACTATATTTAATCTCATTGCTTTTGCCACTCAGTAGTCATTCTTTTCCAATGGAACAGCACTTGGATTTTGCTTGGAGGGAACCATTCCCCAACTCTAAATCTCTGGGCTTCAGAGGATGTTGTCTCTGCCCCAGGTTTTATCCAGCCACTTGGCTAGTGAGAGGTTCTGAGACTGGCATGTGCCCAGAGCCAGATCAACAAGGGTCAATGAGATGATTCTAGACCTTTTATTTGTGCAGAGCTGAATGTAGGTTGATATTAAGTCTGAGGCTTTCCAGAGCCCAATACTAGAATAACAATGTAAGAAGCTGAATGATGAGATGGCCCTGACTCTGCCCTGGACTTTTTTAGTTATGAGAACTAGCAGATGCTCTTGCTTAGGGAAGCAGCTTGGACTAGGTTTCCTGTCACCTGTAACACAGATCTACGCACACAGACACAGACACACGTGTATCTTTGTTTTGTACGTTTCAGACAGATACAACCAGCTTCTGTGCTCTATCATCTTTCAGGCAGGTCAAGCAAGGATCAACCCACTTCATCACCCTGCCCAGTCACTGACATTTCCTTGCCCAAATAAGGAGCTACTAATCAATGGCTACATCAAGAAACTCAGGAAGAGAATGGGCAGGGTAGGAGGGTTTACTTTTTTCTTCTTTCTCTGGAGAATAAAAATGGTCCCACAGACCTTGGATAAGGAAGGACTCTGCAGAAGGAAAGGTTTTATGCTGGGTACAGAGCGTAAAGCAGGTGCTGAATCTGTTTCTCATGAGGCACAGTGCTGGCTCGACAGTGTAGGAAAGACATGCAGGCACATAAGTATAGCAAGATTGTTTGGATAGATACTTTCAGCAAAAAATGAGCCTCATTTGAAGTTAGAGACCTTTCTAGAAGGAAAATGTATATCCATATTTTCATTATAAACTAGTCAATGAAAACCTTCTACATAGTAATTCTAACAGCAATTAAAAAAATGGATTATTGCTTCAGAAATTTATTTCTTATCAAATTAAGAATTAAAAAAAATAACAACAAAATATATTTGCTTTCTTACTTCCACAGCAGGCCTAGCATCTTCATTAAGGAGACAGTAAACGACTCAATAAATGTCTGCTAAATTTCAAACATGAATTCACAAAACTTCTATTTACAACCAATAGCCCCACCATCACAAGCTGCATTCTAAAGTTTATCAAGTTGGTTTTAGTGATAAATTGGTCAATGTTGCCCCCACCCCAGAAAACTGTGAAAATGGATAGCTTTACTTCATAGTCTAAGCCCACAACAATCTACCCAAGCAAAGCAGTAGCTTAATTATACTTTCAGTAGTTCTCCGTCAAAGAAAGAAGCATTCTTTCAAATCTTATTTTATAGAAATAGTGAAGCTTTTCTTAAGAAATTGCATGCAGTTAATTAAGTTCCTATTTATTTTCCAACTGCTTTCTATTTCTATCTGATTACCTTTTATTTTTAATGCTAATCCAGTTGAGTTTCCTAAAGAACAGGTACTTTCAATTTGTTCCATTATGACATCTATACCATATCAGGACATTTTAAAAAATTTTTTTTTTTTTAACATGGGCACGGCACCGGGAATCGAACCCGGGTCCTCACGCATGGCCGGCAAGCATTCTTACCTGCTAAGCCACCGTGGCCTGCCCATACCAGGACATTTTAATACAAAATGTTCTGATTGTTAATTAGAAGCACACTCATGGATCGGGCAAAGGCAGAATAAAAATATAACCTGAAAGACAAATGTGTTAAATATGACCAAACCTCCTCCCCTCAACAGCTTGGCTTCATGCAGGACAAGTAGCTAAGTGGATAAAGTAATGAAGCCATGTCACAATTTTGAAATTTCACCTACTATACTCAACACCTAAACATGTTTGAAAAGATTCTGTTGTTTTTTATTATAAAAGCATCATGCACTTCTTTGGGGGCAATCAAATAAATACATTTCAAATGCTCCCATAGATATCTAAAAGCCTATGCAAAAGGAAAGACAAGGTGTACATTTACATATTATGAGGGTTAACATAACTCAAAGGTTTAGATATATTCAGTATAAACTAACAAAATCCATCACATTCAAGTCTGAGGAGTTCATTATTAATGATGAAAGTTAATGCTGATTGTGCATCTACCATGTAAGAGAACACACTAAGTGGTTTAAGACTCACTATAAAATTACATGATTTGGATAGCCATATAAGTGAAGACATAATCAAACCCACTGATGCCTGGTTCATATTGACTATAAAGTCAATGCTGGAATTAGGCAATTTTCAGAGACTGAGATCAGAAGAAGGCAGAATAATTACATCATGAGAATTATAGTAGAAAGTAGGTTCGACTTCAGCATGTCTGCTATTAAAATGACATTGTTGGAAAAAAAAATTACATTCCTGGAGAGAAATGTGGGAAGGCAGCAGAAAAGGAAGCTCCAGGAATCAGTCCTTTCACTAAACAACTACAAAACTACTGAACTGGCAGAAACTGTATGAATTAACTACTTTGAAACTCTGGAGTCTAGTGGAACATGATACAACATCAAGGAAAACGCTGGAAAACTACTGTAATTGTCAGTGAATTTCACCCTCCAGGCAGTGGCCATGATCTCTAATTATCCAGTCATATGGCAGGCAGCAGGGGGGTGGCAGTCTGGGCTCACAGCACACCTTGCTGGTATTGGTGTGGGTTATAAAGACCTAGTCCAATGATTGCTGATCGTTGGTTTTGATCAGATACTCTGAATGGCTGGGGGACTTATTCCGATGGTAGCAACTGTCTCAGCGGAGACCAGCAGAGGAGTCTTAAAGAGGGAGTACCATTTCTTTTTCTTTAAACGCTTTTTTCTTTCCAGTTCTCCTTTGGGAGTAAAATTAATTTGAAGAAGTCACAAATTGAGGGCTTCAGCCCTCAACAACAGCAAAAAGTCCCAGAGGAGTGGGAGCAGTATTTCCACAGTTATAATGGCATAATACTTAAAACGTCCAGTTTTTAAAAAACACAAAGAAACGGGAAGGTATGACCTATTTACAAGAAAAAGATTTTGCCTAAAACCATCCCTGAAGTTCATAACTACAAATATTCGTCAAATATTTTAAACAAACTGTCTTAAATATGTTCAATCAGTTAAAGAATCCATATACAAAGATCTAAAGAAAATTAGGAAAATGAACATGATAGAGATAGAAATTATAAAAAGGAACCAAGCAAAAATTGGGACCTGCAAAGTAGAGCAACTGAAACAAAAAGCTCATTAGATGGATTCAACAGCAGGCTTGAATAGGAAAAAGAAAGGTTCAGGAAATTTAAAGATAAGACTATTGAAGTGATTTAGTGTGAGGAACCAAGGACCTATAAGGCACCACCAAGGGAACCAACATATGCACCATTGGAGTCCAAGAAGGATGTGAAACAGAGAAATGGGAAATAAATTATTTGATGAAATAACAAAAGAAAATTTCCCCAATCCAGTGAAAGAGACAAATATATACATTCAAGAACTTCAATGAAATCCAAGCAGGATATCTTGTAACAGATCTACACCAACACACATTAAAGGAAAACTGATAAAATCCGAAGACAGATGGGTTCAGTGGTAGAACACTCATCTTCCATGCAGGAGACTGGGGTTCAATTCCTGGGCCATGCATCCGCCCCCAAAAAAGAAATCCAAAGACAATGAGAGGATTTTGGAAGTAGCAAGAGAGAAACGACTTGTCATGCATAAAGGATCTCCAGTTAAGATGAACAATGGATTTCTCCTCAGAAACCATGAGATGGCATATTTAAATATTTAAAGCCCTTAAAGATAAAAATGGTCAGCCATGTATTCTAAATTACCTTTAGAAACGAAGAAGAAGCCGCCAGCGTTTTGGAGCACGTAGAAAGAAAATCTGAGATGAGGGCATGGTAGCCCATGACGAACTCAGGGAATTGTGCTGTAGCCGCTTGCTGAGGGGCGCACTGAAAATTACTACCTTTTTCTTTCTTTTCTTTGTATACATGTTACATTTTAGAACAACAACAACAACAAAAAAAGGTTACCGAAACCATAGGTAGTTATAGTAAAACAGATAAAATAAATTCCTAAAATAAAAAATTTGAAAATAGTATCATAGCTCACTACTATAGCAAAGTTGATGTTTGCAACAACTTTTTTTTTTAGAATAGAAGGGTTTTTTTTTCAATATGATAAAGGGCTTTTATGAAAAACTCAAATATAATTTTCAATGTTGAAAAACTGAACTCCCCTAAGGCAAGTAACAAGAGAAGGATACCTGCTGTTACCACAGTTAATCAACACTATACTAGAAGTTCTAACTATGCAATCAGGCAAGAGATATAAAAGGCATCCAAATTAGAAAGGAAGAAGTCAAATTATTCCTATTTGCAGATGACATGATACTGTATATTAAAAAACAAATGAACAAACAATGAATCCACAAGAAATCTACTAAAACCAGCAAACTAATTCAGCAAACTTGCAAGAGATAAGAAAACACCCTGAAGTCAACTGGGTTTCTATACACCATAAATGAACAACCTGAAAAGGAAATCAAGGAAGAACAATTCCATTTACAACAGTATCCAAAAGAATAAATTAGGTAGGAATAAATATAACCGAGGAGGTGAAAGATGTTACATTAAAAACGATAAAGCATGGGTAATGGTGATTCAGCGGCAGAGTTCTCACTTGCCATGCCCGAGATCTGGGTTTGATTCCTGGAGCCTGCCCATGTCAAAAAACAACAACAAAAAACTATACAACACTTCTAAAGGAAACGAAAGGAGATGTAAATAAATGCAAGGACATTACACTGAGATGTAAATACATAGAGACAGAAAACAGAAAAGTAGTTACCAGGCATGGAGTGAGGGGGAAAATGGAGAGTTACTGCTAAATGAGTGTGAGTTTTGGTTTGGGACAATAAAAACAGTACAGAAACAGATAGTGGTGAAAGTTAAGACAGTATTGTCAATGTACTTAATGTCAAAGAATTGTCGATCTAAGTTGGTTAAGAGAATTTTAAAATTATATATATGTATAATTAAAAATAAATTACATATACTCGTAAAAAAGGAAAAAAATTGACATTTTTACTAAGAAAGCTCTTCACACGTGCTCATGTCAAAAGCTACAAATAACAAAATCTATGCTTTATTTCCTGTAGACCCTTTAAGATTTTTATTTTTTACATGGTAAAACGTCTATCATTCGTTGAAAAGTCACAATAATAAATAAACAATTTTAATAAGAGAAAAATTAGCTATTAAAAGTCAACTGTGTCAGGAGAAAAAGAAACAATATACATTTTGGACAGGATTTAAAGCATCATTGCAAAGTCAGCCCCAGTCACGATGGCAGAGTAAGATATCTCAGGGCTTCATCCTTCACATAAGCTTTTGAACAAGCAAGAAGAACTGACAGAAACGTCTCTCTCAAAGCTGCAGAAAGAGTTAAAGGACTGCTGCAACAGGATGGGTGCTGAATCCAGAAAAGGCTACTTAAAAGCACCCTGGTTTGGTCCCAACCCTACCACTCACTGGCTCACAGTAGAGCCAGTCCACACTTCTAACGCATATTCATGATTCTGGTTCTAGAGGGAGCAGAGTAATCCTGGTGCAAATACTGGGAGCAGGTATGTCTGGCCCAATCTGTCTGGTGATGGCCTGAGGGACTAGTCAGCCCAGAACTTGCCCTGCATGTAGAAGGTAGCTCACTGAGCTTTCCCAGAGAACACTGTGGGACAGCAGAAAACTGAAACTGCTTGAAACAAGGAATTCCTGCTTGTAGGACATACGATGCAGTGCCTAGGACCACAAGAAAGCTGTTTCCTAGGCATGAGAGGACATCTGGAACAATGTGAACAGGAGAAAACCTAGGAACACAAGAGCATGCCTAAGACAAGACACACAAGTAGAAAAAATCAGGGAGGCAGGCCTCCTATCTTTGGTCTGGAGTGATTTGTGAAACTCATTGTATGGATAAGCCATGAGGGAAAACACTTATACAGGTCAATTTGTAAAAACTGGGAAAAATGTTTCCTTTCCTTCATCTTTTTTTTTTGTGCTTAGCTCCTGGCATTTAAGGACATACCTGTCATAACACTATCTGGATACTAGTTTAAATAGTCTAAATTGCAGCGATAACTCATTAAAATATCAAAATGTCCAAATTTCTGGAAAAAAAAAGGATTAAAGCATATAAAGAAATAGGAAGCAATGGCCCAGACAAAGGGAAAAAATTAAAGCATAAGAAAACACATGAATGAGGAAAGTCACCCAGAACATACCAGACAAAGACTTAAAGAAAAAAAAAAGGTCCTAAATATGCTCTAAGAGCTCAATGAAAACATGGAGAAAGAACTAAAGAAAATCAGGAAAAGAACAGATGAACATAAAGAGAATTTCAATAAAGAGATGGAAATTTTTAAAAAGAACCAATAGAACTGAAGGGCACAACAGCAGAAATAAAAATTGCCTGAAGGGTTTCAACAGCAGACTGGAGTTGGCAGAAGAAGAAGAAGTGGCGCTGAAGATAAGACAACTGAAATATATCAGCCTGAAGAGCAGCAGAAGAAAAGTGAAGAGAGCCTGAGGAACCTGCGGACACCATGAGGCATACTGACGTACTCATTGTGGGAGTCCCAGAAGGAGGGAAAAAATAGAGAAGGGTGCAGAGAGAATATTCAAAGAAATAACGGCTGAAAACTTCCCACATTTAATGAAAATTATGAATATACACAAACAAAATGCTCAATGAAGTCCAAACAGTATCAACTCAAATAGACTCCTCCATGACATATTATAATCAAACTGCTGAATGCCAAAGATAAAAAGAAAATTCTGAAAGCCAAAAGAAAGGAGCAACATATCACATACGAGGGAGCCTCCGTAAGATAAAAGAGAAATTTCTCACGGGAAACTATGGAGGTAAGAAAGAAGTGGGATATGTATGTATTAATATGCTGAAAGCAGAAAGTTGCCAATCAAGAATTCCATATCCAGCAAAAGGTCTTTCAAAAATGGAAGAAAAATGAATAGTTTCCTTGGTAAACAGAAGCTGAGATTCTGTCACTACTAGATTGGCCCTATAAGAAATGCTAAAGAGAGCTCTGAAGGTGAAAGGTGATCATAGACAATAGACTGGAGGCCTATGGAAAAAATAAAGATTTTCAATGAGAGTAATGCCATGGGTAAATATAAATGCCACTCCTATTGTAGTCCTGGTTTATATCCCTCCCTTTTATTTCCAATTAGATACAAAAGGCAAATGCAAAAAATGTAGTGATAAATCAGTAGTTTTGGATTCACAATGCATAAACATGTAATTTGTGACAACTATACAAAGGTGGTGGGATAAAGAGGTACAGGACAATGATCTGAGCATAATATTGAAATTAAGTTAGTATCTAAGCAAGGGATACTGTCATTCTGGATGTTAAATTTGAGACCCATGGTAAATACAAAGAAAATATCAGAGAGCATGCAAGGACACAGAGAAAGAAATTAGAATATGGGTTGCTGGGGGCAGGGGTTATGGAGAATTAATGTCCAATGGGTACAGGGTTCTGTTTGGGAAGAGAATAAAAGTTTTAGTAATGCAAGGTAGAGAGTGCATCAAAATTATGCTACTGTGATTAATCACACTGAATGGTATCCTTGGGAGTGGTTGAGATGGGAAAATTTATGTTCTAAAGGCACGAAAAAGAAATAAAACGCATCCAAATTGGAAAGGAAGAAGTAAAACATTCACTATTTGCAAATTACACGATCCTATATATACAAAGTCCCAAAAAATCTACAACAAAGGTATGAGAGCTAATAAGTTCAGTAAAGAGGAAGAATATAAGATCAACATGCAAAAATCAGTGGTGTTTCTATATATTAGTAATAAGAAATCTGAGGAGGGAATCAAGAAAGGAATTCCATTTACTATGGCAACTGAATGAAACAAATATCTAGGAATAAAGTTATCCAAAGCTGTAGAGGACTTATACAAAGGAAACTACAAAAACCATCGCTAAAAGAAATCAAAGAAGACCTAAATAAATGGAAGGACATTCGGTGTTCATGGATTGGGAGACTAAATATCATTAAGATGTCAATTCTACCCAGATTGATTGACAGATTCAAAGCAATCCCAATAAAAATTCCAACAGCCTACACTACAGAAATGGAAAAGACAATTATCAATTTATCTGGAAGGGTAAGAGGCCCCAAACAATCAAAATCAATTAGAAAAACAAAAACAAAATCGGAGGATTCACATTGCTCTAAAAGCATATTACAAAGCTACACTGGTCAAAACAGCAGGGTATTGACATGAGGATAAATAATTCTGACTAATGGAATAGAACTGAAAGTTCAGAAATAGACCCTCACATCGACACCAATGATTTCTGACAAGGATTCCAAGTCCACTCAACTTCAACAAATGGAAGATGTGGATATCCACATGCAAAAGAATGAAAGAGGACTCTACCTCACAACAACTAATCAAGGTGGGTCTTGATTAGTTTACTGGAGTCCTTTAAAAGGGGAAACATTTTGAAGAAACCTTAGATGCAGATGCAGACGCAGACACAGGCATTTTTTTTTTTTTTTTTTTTTTTGGTGTTCAAGTTGGTATAGGTCATTTGTTCGTTTCTAGGAGTTTGTCCATTTCATCTAAGTGGTCTAGTTGGTTGGCATATAGTTGTCCATGATAAATGCTCATGGTTTTTAAAATTTTTCAGGATATATGGTAATGGCCCCCCTCTCATTTCTGATTTTACTTGCATTCATTCTCTTTTTTCTTTATTGGTCTAGGTAGGAGTCCACTGATCTTATTTATTTTCTCAAAGAACCAACTTCTGGTTTTGTTGATTCTTTCTACTGCTTTATTGTTCTCCAGTTCATTTATTTCTGCTTTAATCTTTGTTACTTCTCTTCTTCGATTTTGCTTTTGCTGTTCTTTCTCTAATTTCTCCAGGTGAGCAGTTAGGTCCTCAATTTTTTCCTCATCCTCAACTTTTGCTCATTCTTGTTTCTTTAAATATAGGCATTTAAGGCAATAAATTTCCCTCTGAGTACTGCCCTTGATGCATGCTGTAAGTTCTGATAATGTTGTATTTTCACTCGTCTCCAGATATTTACCAATTTCTCCTTTGATTCACTAATTAGTTAACAGTGTGTTGTTTAACCTCCATACATCTGTGAAAGTTCTGGGTTTTTTGGGTGATTATTAATTTCCAGCCTCTTCCCAGCAGATGGCGCTCTTGAACCACCTCTTCCCCTCTCCTGACTGCAGTGGCTGGCTGTGCCAGATGGAGTGCCCAGCAGGGACAGCAGGATGGGTGGTCCCAGCATGTGGGGCCAGGCAGCTGATCACAATGCTCAGCCAGGCAGTGGATCCCAACATCCAGCAGGCAGACTATTCCAGGGCCTGGTGGAGGAGTGACCAATCTCAGTCCTCAGCAGGGTATGGCTAGGTACACCTCTGGACACCCCATGGAAGCTGCTAGCTGCAAAGCTGCATGGGAAGGTCTCCTCACTTAGCTGAAGGGGGCAGGCTGTAGTGGAGGGATGGTCTGCTCCCTCAGATCCATACTGCCCCATGTGCCACTGCCTACCCCTGGTGGGGTCTTGGCTACATAGACTCACTCTGCTCTCTCCATCTGGATGTTATCACCATCTCTGTCTACCAGGACCTCCCCATGAAATGCCAACACCTTCTTTCATCACTCACTCCCTGGGACTGCAGTCCTGGTTATTTTTTCTGTCCCCTCTCTTGTTGCCTCATGGAACTGATGAAACCAGCCTGCCCTACTTCACCATCTTCCCTGAAGCCCTCATGGCATCGAATTTAAGAGTGAAAGACAGGAATACTGTTGCATCAGTTTCAAGGAAGAGAAAGTGGTCTTTACATTTAGTGCCTTAACTGAAAGTAATTTTACTTATAACAAGTTGGCTTCAAACCCTCCAAAATTTCCAACAGTTTTTTGATTCATCTTTTAAGAAAGAAATAAACAAAAAATCCAGATATCAAAATTTTATGGTTCCTGTCCTATGAGGTCGGTGCTGAGGCTGTTTTCTGTTCATCATAATCATAAAGAAGACATTTTCAAAGCAAAGTAAATGGGTGGTGCTAACAGTCACGATAGGGCCCAGGTCATGATACGGAGGAATCTGCCCCAAGGAGAAAGCTGTCTGCAAGTAGAACATAGAAAGGTAATGATTCTAAAGAAATAACAGGATTCTTTATCTTCAAAGAGAACTGAGTACTTTATGAAAAGAGAATCAGAAGAGCACATGCATCCATGCACCTGTTCTCACACATACATAAAGGTGGGGTTGGACCATAGATCTCTGACTAAAATACCCTTAAAAAGGTGGAATCTGTACTTTAGAGAATCACAGAGTATGTGATTCTCAAAAGGAGCTTAATAAAAGTTAAAATTTTCTCAGGAATTTAGAAGAGTTTCTAAAAGCAAGAAGGGTCAAGAAACAGCATTTTTCCAGTCCTACATACTGAGATCCACAACACAGTAGAAACTTCTAAGTCTTCTATCAATAACTTCTGTGAAATCAGTTTTGAACCAGAAGAAACTGGATAGATTTGAGAATAGAGCTGACATAAAAGAAAATCTTCAGAGAATAGACTATTATTAAATAAATATACCAATAACTATCCATGAGTAAAGTCTCCAGTCCAGCTGCTACAAAACCCAATGAAGTCTTTTAAGTTTTTACTCATAAGGAAAAAGACAACATTAAAACAAACACACACAGAAGACTCAAAAGGAAAAAAAGAGAGAACAGGGAAGAAAGTGATTTGTCAAAACATAATTTTACAAAACAAACTTTTACCTTCATATTGAATTAAATTTAAATGGTCTGAGGAATAGGGAAGTAGTAAATAGTTTGGTTTTAACGATCAAGGAAGAAAGTACACTCTGTTTAGGCTGTGAGAGAAGTTAGTGATTAAACCTCTCTCTAAAGGAAACAGAAACCTTGTGATGCAATTTGAAGAAGTAAATATCCCAAGAAGAAAACAATTTGATGCTAGACATAGTGATACGACATGACCATATAATGCTCAAATTAGGAGAGAGGCCGGGAACAATGAAAGATGATGTGAATTTATTTTATGGATCACTCCTCTAGGATCTTATCTGCTCACTCTGACTTTTATCTCATTACTTTGGATTTTAGACACTGCTATTCCAAAAAGAAAGAAGCAAAATACATACCACCCTCAGGAATTTCTTCTGTACTAACTACACTTAATGATTTCCTAACAACGCCATTCCTTCTATTTTTTTTCTCTTCTTCTGGTTCTTTCTCATGGTCTCTGTAATTAACTAATGCCATTTTACTGACTTATTTTCTGATCTCATAATTCCAAAAAAATTGTTTGCACTATATGACTCTCCTTATTGATATATTCCTTTATAAGTTTTTAAAATCGTGTTCATCCTATGTATGCTTGCCTCTCAATCAGATTGGAATGTCTTATTTCTGGGATCTATGTCCAGTGTCTCTAAGGTAGAGATTTTGTTTCCACTAGATCTTTCATCAAACTTCTGGCTTTGTACTAATACTTATCCCACCCCAGTGTGTGGGCCACATCTTCCAGAAGTGGGGCTCTCTACCTCAGGTCCTAGCTTACCCACCTCTCAGCCTTTATTAAAAAGTTAGTAAGGTACACAAAATAATCATCACTTCCCTACTCAGTGTTCTACTATTAAATTATAGCTTACTAACATCTATGTCTTCTAGAAAATCTTTCTGCTTCATTCAATTCAACCCTTTCAATCATACTTGGTCATGAGGATAAAGCTCTTGGAGAGAGAAATTTGGAATCCTGGTATCTTGCTAAATATTAGCATTCAAATTTAACTTACCTTTAGAGAATCCCATTATTATTATAATTTTTATGATAAAAATTGAGACATAAATAATGGGTTTTCACTTCATTTGGGAAAAACAAATTTACAAACAGATAAAATTTCATACCTGTTTTCTTTGCCATTCTGAATGACTGAATGTCTATCAGCTGTGGTTCTTCACTACAAACATAAGTATTTCGCCGTGTCATTCCGCCAGATGCTGTATTGCTCTATTAAAAAAAGGTATTTTTGTCTTAAAAAGAATTGTACCTTTTCTAAATCCTAGTAGTTTGTAAAATCTGTGCTAACAATAATCCCTAAAGATTAATATTTTTAGTTTTTGTAAAAACTTGAGAGTCTAAAACCAGGAAATACAGTACTGTGATAAGTAACTCATCTACACAGGTACAAATACTATCTCTAAATAAAAATACACTAAAACGGCAGTAGTAATGGCCAAAGAGATAAAAATGGGAGTCGGGGGCAGCAATCTCTACCCTTTCTCCTTGCAGAAAAAAATGAAACACGGTGATGGTTAAGTGATTCTGAAAGCTGAACTATAATAATCACTTACAATAATAATTTATGAATGACAAAACAAAGCAGGGAGAGTGACCCACTAGTTTAAAAAGCTAATATACTCAAAATTTAAAATAAAAAAGAAATAAAAGTAACAACTAAGGAATTTTATCAGATAAGAATTTTTAAACAAAGATAAAGTTGAGCAGGGCATACAGCATATATAGAGAAACTATAAAAACTAACGAAAGAAAATTAAAATGCTGCTAAGTACTTTTTTCCTTTATAAATAATCAAATATGAGTAACTGATAATGCCAGTGATATACTTTCAAGAGTTCAGGAATGGAAAGTTATGGAGCAGGCAAAACTCATTGGGCACCTTCATGTACCCGAATTCTCCAGAATCACCATACAAATGAAAGACTCCCACAAAGAGATGTAGAGCTTCCCCACACGTTCCAGGGACTGGACTATGTTTTGGGATGGGGTGAATTGAGAGGGGTATGAAGGCAGAACTGTATTTTTGTCAAACTTGTGGAGAAAAACGTGGTTAGAATATCCTTAAGATTGTCCATTGCTCTGAAAATTCTTTCTAAAATTACTTCTGGGAGTGGCAAGAATAGTGATTGGGTTAGAAAGAACATACTTCAATTCAAGAAAGAACATACTTCAATTCAGAAGGAAAAGTTTCTAAAGCTGAATAAATTCAATTTAATTTAACATACATTTACTGACTATTTATGTGCTGGGGAGACTTAGTTATGGGTAGGGATCAAGAGCTAGATCCAGGTCAGCAGCAAAGTCTAAAGCAATTACATACTTTTCTTTTCATTTTCTTCACGTAATACAGAAGACATGACTGAGAACACAGGAGAGTGAGTATTAAATTAGCTAGGACACAGAAAAGCACTCAACAGAGTCCTCAATCAATATTAGTAATCATTAGAGTCCTGTGAAGACTCCTTTTAAACATCACTTTCCTGGCACATGGGCAGTGAAAACTGTCCAGTGGGTATGAACAGACTGCCATTAGGTTTTTCTATCTGCAGTCATTATTTGCTTTTATTTACCTTGTTTATTAGACTGTGAGCTCTGCTTTCAGGGCCTAGAATAACTGAAATCAGCCTTTGACATGAAGGACCTAATCACTTACCTTCCAGGAGAGGGGCAGTTCAACAAGAAACACTGACAACACAGCAGATGATGACTACCTTAATGGAAGGTCACTGGAGTTCAGAGGGAATGAGAAGGAAGCAGAGACAGGGCTTGTACAAACTGAGAGTGGGCACAGAAGTCTAGAGAGGACAGCATTCCAGTCAAAGGAGAATACGGAAATCAAATAGGCAAGCTCACAACAATTGTGTCTAGACTATTTCAACCCTACAAACCAAGGAAAATTCGGCAGTCCAAAAATACTTACACTAGGGACGGTGGAACTTTTTTTGCGTTCAGGAATATCTGCCTTATTGGGATTACTTGCACTCCCAAGCATGGGACTGGCTGGAGCAATTTCCTTGCCTCTAACAGCATTGCTGCTGGATTTCCGGGAAGGAATTCCATCTTCTTTGAGGTCACTATCTGTAGTGCTGGTCTGACTCCTTTTTGGATATGCCACCACTGAAGGAATAGCTGGTCCAGCTAAAACAGAATTCATGTCACATCTTATTCAGTGAAAATATGCATATTTTGTAAGGTGACCAAAGACTGCTATTTATCTTAAAAAAAAAAAAGTAAGACAGTAAAAATCCTCTAAGATGGTTTCCATTTGTATTTAATGAATATAAAATACTCATTATATACAATGAATTCAATTTTGAAATTTCACTTATTAGCCTTTAACTTTCTAAGTTCCTTAAAGAATCTTTGTTCTATTAATAAGTGACTATAGCTGTCCTTTGGAAACATTTTAAGAGTATGTTATCAGTTATAGATAAGTAATATAATTAACTAGAAGCACACAAATCATGCAGAATAAACTGGTTCACCTTGTTTAGCTGAGAGAATTACACCATTTTTTTGTACAAGAGAAGCCTTCACCATTTGGAACAAAATAGTATACATTTTATGGGCCATTTCTTTTGAAGTTTTATCTCTGGTTGTTTTAAAGCACTTGAAGTTTATGAGTCATTATTTTGACTGCTTTAGGGGATGGGTTGAAGAGTAATTCTATACAGAAAAATCTTCTACATAATCAGGAATTTGAGAAAACTAGAGACAGTGAAAGAGCCAGAGGAAAGCACATCCCTGCATACAAAGAGGGAGGAAGTGGGTGGTGATTTCTTGTCATAGGCCCCCACTCCAGGAGGTGGAAGATTATCTGAAGTCCATAACAGCTCACCTGAAGACTGCTTCAGTAGCACAGGAGATTTGGAATTTAAACGACTTTGGAAACTAACCATGAAAACTAGTATATTCATTATACATGCTGTCTAGTGGTAATCTTAAAAGAATGGGACCAAATGCTCATTATTTATTCTAAGACGGAACAAACTTTATATCTCAGATCTACTAAAAAGAGAGAGGGGAGGAAGCTACAAACATTTAAATGGCAAATCTGTACTTGGAACGGAATTAAAACTAAACAAGGTTAAATCTATTTATGGGAGGAGATTAAAGCTCTCAGTGTGGCAAGTTTAACAAATAAATCAAGTAATTAACAAAGTTCAGAATGATATTACACTTAATGCTTATCTTTCTTTCCAATGTCATGAGGTCTAATGACATTCTGAACTTTTAAGTTACTATTGGTTTGTTTAGAAAGCTTTATGGATTTCTATTCAGAAGATAATAAAATACTTTAATTTTAAGATTTGAGATTTTGAATGTAAATAGATATTGGTATCACCCACCGACCTTATTCAGACTTCATTAGTGTCACCTACGTGCGTGTGTGTTTGTGTTATGTATTTAGTGCCACTCAATTTTTGTCACGGGCAGATTTACATAACCACCAGCACAGTCAAGACTCTTTCATAGACGCAGCCACCTCCCTCTCAACCCAATGCCCTCTTCTCTTATCACTGAGAAAGAATATTCTCTACTTGTATAATATTTTTTGTCATTTCAGGAATGTCCTGTGAATGGAATAATCAAGTATGCATCCTTTTGAGACTTTTTTTTTCACTCAGCATAATTCCTCTGAGATCTACCCAAGTTGTCAAGTGTTTCAAGTTTGTTTCTTTTTAGTGCTGAGTAGTGTTCAATGGATGTACCACATAGAAACTGACTTTTATGTAATCATATAACCTTATTAAGTCTTTTGGGGTCATAGTGTTTGGGTTCATAGTCGGAAAGACCTTCCCTACTCCAGAATTATAAAGGAAATTATCCTATGTTTTCTTTTAACACTCCTGGGATAATTGTTTACATTTACATCTTCACTTCAATTGGAATCTATCCATCTTTGTATAAGATGTGAGAATGGATCCATTTATTTTTCCTGATAACTAACAAATTGTCTCAATACCATTTATTAATAAACTATTGATTCTTTACTTAAAAAAAATAAGAAACACTAATGAAGACCACCTTCTCAGAAAAATGTGTAAATACACAGGGATTTACATATGGATCCCAGATTAAGAATCACAGCTAAAAATTAAGTTGTGAGTTACAGCAGGAGGTATGTATAAACTAGGTGTATTTAGAGGCAGGGAACATGGAAGAGTGATGAGCGGAAGTGGGAAGATAAGCGAAGAGCTGATTTGGCTATATGGTTAATTAAAGATATTCTAAATAGATGAGAAAAGTCGATTAGTGTTTTTCTTCCAGGATACAGAACAATTCTCTTTAAAATGGATAGCTTAGGACAACATGTAAGCATTTGTTAACTGTGCTCCAGTCCAAGTGCACTGAATATCCCTCCTTGTTGATAACTAATATGAACAAGAAAGAGACCCAAATGAAGGCTTCATTTACAAATAATAATAATTATTATTATTATAATGTGCACACATCATGCCATCAGAATGGTTCTGAGCTCTTAATTTTACCCTAAAATAGGGGACACTGTAGGCAGTTTGCTGACAATATTGGTGCAATGTTGCACCAAGTTTTAGACCAAACCACTTAGAGAGCTCAGCATCCGCAGGATGAAAGATGAAGCAAAGTGTCATTAGGTTCTGGAACCAGAGCTACTGGCACCTGGAAAGCTCTGAGCAGTTCCAAATGCCAAATTTCAAGATGAAATTTGGAGATGGAAGAAATTCAGAAAGGAAAATGAAATGTACAAAGAATGAGCAGGGGTTCCATGTGAGGATATATTTTTAAAAGTTAGGAACAGACCAACACAGATTTGGTTCCTTAATCCTAGAATACTGGAATTAAAGGGAAAACTGCCAAGGTTAACATTCAAAATTAGGGATGAATAAACACACATGTTAGATGCTCAGGATTCCAACACAGGGCTGTCGTGTAAGTAGAACAGCTGTAGAGTTTGGTAAACATACATTTGGGGGTCATTAGCCTTAGAAAACATTCACTTCTCTGTTGAAAAGTTTAAGAGTGAAGATGATTTCACCACACCAATAGCAAGAGGGTTGATGAGAATGACAGGGACTAAAAATGTAAATGAATTAAAGTAAGGCTGAGATACTACATATTCTACAGAACTGCACTGCCCAGTATGGTAGCCACTAGCCACATGTGGCTATTTAAATGTAACTTAATTAAAATTAAATAAAATTAAAAATCATGTCCTCAGTTCGAGTTCTCAAGTCACAAGTGGCCTGTGGCTACTCTACTGTTCAGTACATATACAGAACATTCTCATCACTACAGAAAGTTCTAGTGGACAGTGTTGCTCTAGAAAGTAAATTCAAAGCACAACAGAGAATTAAAGACTGAAGCAGGGGTCCCAGAGGGACAGATGGTAAGATATACTTAGCTAAGTCTTACCTATTGAAAGTCACTGAATTTACCATGGAGGATGAGTCTTGAGACAATCACACCAATGCCTGGAAGACTGCTATGAAAGAAATGCCAAGAGAAATCCAGCCAATCCCCACCCCACAGGTCCTAAGCAAGGGGAAGTTTCCCAATGCTAGGAGGCCTCTTGTGGAAGGGGAGACTCCAAGAGTGCAAGAAAGAACTGTTTCAAACTCACCATGGTCACTGTACCGTCTCTGCTTTTGGCTTGAAGAAACACTTCTCTGCACCTTGTGGTGAGGAGACTGGCCAGTACTGTTATTGAGATCACTGCTTGGCCTAACCTTAGCCAGTGAAAGATTGCTGCTAGAACTGGAATCGCTAGCATCCAGCTAAAAGAAAATGAGAAAAACAAAGAGCAAACCACAACATAACCCAAATGGCAATTAGCAAACTAAAACTTGAAACCAGTCATAACACAGTTCATTTATAGAGGAGAATCAAAATGAACAAAAATGATAGCCCTAAACTTAGACAAAACTATTTTGATGACTGCTGGAAAAATTCACAAAAGGATATGTACTTATAACCTTCTTTCTAGGCTTTTTTCAAATAATCTCAAATGTTCTGTTTAATTTGATACTTCACATCATTTCTAAACTATTAATGACTATAAGTTAACTTACGAGAGCAAAGTTAATGATGATACCCACCATTAAGGCTTATTATCTTGAAGTTAGAATAGTTCACAATGGTCACAGGTACTAGATTTGTTACTTACAGGTAAGTTAAAAAAAATGATATACTAAATACCTTATACAGATTTAAAAAACCAAAAACTAAGAAAATAGCTGTTATAAACTGATAATTTACATAAAGGTTATTTTATCTTTTCCTTTCTGATTACTCTTACCTCTGAAGATTTTCTCCCCAACAACAAGTATGTAGCTGTGATTTCGTCATATTTCATTTTACTAAGAGATTCTTGAATTTCCTCTTGTGAATATCCCATTCCCACCATAATATCTAAAAGAAGGGTATAACACGATTTGTATGTTTTGTTTGGGTAAGAAATCTGATTGTTTCAGGGTAAAATAATTTCCCTTACTTGACCTAAAAGATTACATATTTTCTAACATAAATGAGCAGCTGACTTGTTTCTGAGTTACTGGGTGCTATTACAAGAAACTGCAAGTAAGTTCCCAAATATGAGAGAACAGATAAGCTGATTCATATATTTTGTCCTTAACTTTCCATGATTTACATTTTAAGGCATATACTATGGCTCAAAACTGAAATATGTTACTTATACAAACACAAAAACACAAGCATGAGGGCAGCAGAGTTTACCTATTCTTTTCTGGTCTGAGATGTCTAGTTCTGGTTCAACAAATGGTTTAAGTTCATCATCCTCATGCCCTGCATTGATCCACCTGTCTTTCATGATTTGCTGAAAAAGTAAGTTGCTCATTAGTGGTATAAAATACAGGTACATAGATAATCATAATATTTAGAATTTTTCTTTTTGTATGCTGTATGGTGGGGTTCACCTTTCGTTCTTTTTCCAAGTGAGTGTTCCATTATTGCAGCATCATGTATTGAATTTTTGTTCATTTGACTTTTTGTTTGTCTGTATTTTGGAGAAGTGCATGGGCCGGGAATCAAATCCAGGTCTCATGAATGGCAGGCAAGAATTCTACCACTGAACTACCCTTGAACCCTTCAGAAAAACTTATTTTTAACATTTCATTGATTATAGCACAAAGGGAAAACAATATTTTTTTCATATCTTAATTCCTGTTCAAGGAACTATAATTTAAAAACCCTAAACCAACAGTATTCCTGAAAACTCTAAGGAATAACCCGGGCTCTTTCTGAAACTCTGTAAAAGTTTTACTTAAGTTCATTTTTTTTCAGAAACTTAAACTTCTAGATTGTTTCTATGCCAGATAAGCCCTGAAACCCAGAGGTAATAGTCTCTTCAAGAACATCAACCAGTTTTATTCCTCTCCCACATCATGTCGACACTCCTTTTTAGCACCAAGAAGTCAGAATGGTCATTGCCCAAATATCTTTGAAGACCGAGAGAATGATCAAATGAGAGGAAGAAATGTAATAGAGAAGTTAGGATTTAACAAAAGATTATGACTATTGAATCACTGTATTTCTTTTTAGTTTCTAGTGTATTAAAACAGCCAGAAGGAAATACATGAAATTACTCAACTGTAAGCTTTGATCTTTGATGACTATGTGACTGTAAAAACACTGACTGATACCACCCTTTACCCAGTGTATAGTTAGATGAATAATAAAAGACACCCACGGGGGGTGGGGGGAGGAATAAATTAACAATACAATTAGTAGAAAAAAAAAAAGACATCAATTAGGTTGGCTATTAAAAAAAAGTAATAACAAGCATTGACAAGGATGCAGAGAAATAAGAACCCTTGTGCATCATTTGTGGTAATGTAAAATCATGCAGCCACTCTGAAAAACACTTTGACAGTTCCTCAGAAAATTAAACATACAATCACCACAGGGCCCAACAATTCAACTTCTAGGTATATACCTCAAATACTTGAAAACAGGGACTCAGACAGATATTTGTACAATGTTCATCACAGAATAAGGCACAATAGCCAAAGGTGGAAGCAATCCAAGTGTCATGGACAAACAATACATGGTCCATCTATACAATGGACTATATTCAACCATAAAAAGCGAAGTGGTAATAAATGTTACAACATGGATGAAACATCATGTTGAGTAAAATAAGCCAGACACAAAAGAACAAATATCATATGATTTCTCTTACATGAAATACTTAGAATGAGCAAATTCAGAAAACAGAAAGCGAGAATAGTGGTTACCAGGCATGGGGGGGAGGAAGTATGAGAAGTTTATGGTAAATGAGCATGAGTTTTGGTTTTGGATGATGAAAATAGTCTGTAAACAGAGAGTGGTAAAAGTTATGCAGTATTGTCAATGTACTTAATATCAAATAACTGTCCAATTAACATGGCTAAAATGATTTTTATATATAGTTTACCACAATAAAAAATAAATAAAGCCTCAGAAAAGTATTCAATAAATCACAAAAACCAAGCAAAGGCTCTAAATCTATTTGAAACACTCTCCAGAGATGTTAATTATTTCCATTTATGTGATTACCTCTAGAGTCCCTCGTTCAATTGGATTTAGCACCAAGAAACGTTTGAGAAGATTTTCACAGTCTGCTGGACATGTAGAAAGGGATTCTGTATTTCCCTTGTAATACTCTCTCTCTCAGTTCCTTTGGGTAGGCAGAGAGGAAACAAAACCAGTGAATCAACTTTTAGGTTAAAAATAAAACAAAACAAAAAAACACTTTAACTCCCACACAGATTGATACAACATTAAAAATATTAACAAATATCATTTTTTATTAATTAAAGAAAATTAACTAACACAACATTTAGAAATCATTTCATTCTACATATGCAATCAGTAATTCTTAATATCATCATATAGATGTATTATCATCATTTCTTAGTACATTTGCATCGATTTAGAAAAAGAAATAGCAAGACAACAGAAAAAGAAATAAAATGATAGTATAGAGAAAAATAAAATAAAAATATATATAAAACAAAACAAAACAAAAAAACACTTTAACTCCCACACAGATTGATACAACATTAAATATATTAACCCATATCATTTTATAAAACCCCTTTAGATTTCTGAAGACCAAGGATGCTAGTGCTTCTTATACCTTTAGGTTCTGCCCATGAAAAGGAAGCGACCCACTGACTAAAGCATAAAGAATGACACCAAGGCTCCAGACATCGACCTCTGGCCCGTCGTATTTCTTGGCCTGGAAGAGCTCTGGGGCTGCATATGGAGGGCTACCACAAAATGTATCCAGTTTACTGCCAACAGTAAATTCGTTGCTAAAACCGAAGTCTGCTATTTTAATGTTCATATCAGCATCAAACAATAGATTTTCAGCCTAGAGGGAAAACATCAAGACAAAATGAATTTAACCAAAATAGAACTTGAACTATAGATAAAATTAGGCATTTCATAAAAAGTTAACATATCCTAATCAATAAAATGAGGAAGCATTCTTTTTAGGGGGGAAAAAACACAGAAGATAAATTAGAATTTCTAATTCATTAACATTAACAATTAATAGCAGACTAATTTAAACACGAAATGTCCCACAATCTAGAAAAACTTTGACACCCTTTTCAATTAAGAATAAAAGGAATATTTAAAAAATGGGTACTTAAGTGGATAGCCACATTTCATAAAAACTGCTAAATATGTATGAAATAGCTACTGTTAGGAGGGCAGGAATCAATCACAAACTCTAACAAATCACAGCAATTTAATTGATTTCAACAAACATTTTCCATGTGGCTATTATATACCATGTTACAGTCAGGACAGATAATGATGAACAAGACAGATAGGACCCTGCCCTCAGGGAGCTTGCAGTTTAGAAGGGGAGAAGCCGGAAAAAAAAAAAGGAGCTAAGCTCTAACACAAGTACTTTGTTAGGGAAATCGTGGGAAGTTATGGACCCAGCACTGCAAGGTTCTGGAAGCCTTCCTAGATGAAATGAAATTTAAGTCACTGCCTGAAGGACAAGTTATTTGATAGCAGTGGGTATGTTCAATAAGGAACATGTCAGGCAGAATAAACAGTCTAAAAACCTAGAGATGAGAAAGAGCATGTTTCACTCAGGAAACTGAAAGACGGTGTGTCAGAGAGAGATGCAAAGGAAGAAGGCTGAAGAAAAGGCCAAGGCTGAATCACAAAGGGCTAGCCGAGTGAGCTCAGTCAGAAAATTTAGATTCATCCTCAGAACAATGAGAAGCCACTGAAGAGTTGTCTAAGCAGGGAAATGACAACATTATTTGTGTTTTTTAAAGTTCTGGCTACAACGTAAAGTGGAAACAGGAAGAAGAGGCAAAAACTGGAAGCAGGCAAGACCAGGTAAGAAATGATTTGGGGGATGAAATAGGAGATGATGGTAGTGTGGACTAAGAGAGTAGTAATGAGGAAAAGAACAAATCAGTCCAAAACGATCTGGTGATTGACGGGATGGTGGAATCAGGAGAGAGGCCCAAAAGAGGGTAACAGACACTAGGATAAAAAATGTTCAGGTTCGGCCTAAATTTTCTGTAACACATACTCTAAATCAACCTCTCTGAAGAGCTCATTTAAACAACACAAATTCCTGGAGTTCAGAATGGGAATGAGGCCCTGTAATTCTCTACAGCTTAATGTAACACCAGGATATATCTCAGATGTACATATATATAAATATATATATACACACACACACACATATGGAAATAAATAAATATGTGTGTGTGTGTGTGTGTGTGTGTGTGTGTGTATATATATATTAAACTCTACAATCTGGGAAACTCTGGGTACCCTCTCAACCACTGGGGACTCCCAAGAAAATAGGCCAAGCCCTGGATTTGGACACTTACCCTCATGAAACTTATTCCTGTAGGGGAGAAGTTAAGACTACCCATAATGAGGCCTAAGAGTTGTTTCCAGGAATCCTCTTTGTGGCTCAGATGTGGCCTCTCTCCCTGTAGGCTCATCTCTGCAAGGAGGATCACTGCCATCTTCCTTTCATGGTACAAGTCTCCATAACAATGTGGGGCATGAGTCTGGCCCTGGCACCATGGGATCGACAATGCCTTCTTGACCAAATAGGGGCAAAGAAGTGTAATAAAATAAGGCATCAGTGGCCAAGAGAGATAAAATTGAGTCAAGAGGCTATTCTGGAGGCTGCTCTCATGCAAGTTTCAGTTAGATAGTGCTAATTGTCATGGTCTGCTAAACCCCAATTAACACCACTCCTGTTGACTCTTAAGAACAGAGACTCTATAAAGGTTTTATACACTAGGTTTGTCTTCTTGGAACATATAATTCCCAGAGGGTTCCTAGGTCAGATAAATCCTGAAATTCAGAGGGACCAGCCTCTCCAGGATTATCAATTAACAATATCCCCCTATCCTTTAGTTTGGACACCCCTTCTCAACATGAAAAAGTCAGAACAGGCATCGCCCAAACATCCCCACAGATTGGGAAAAGGATTAAAGGAATAGGAGGCGGTTTAACAGAGAAACTGGGATTTAACAAATGAGTATGGCTGCAGAATTACTATATTAATATCCTCTCCAGCCTCCAGTGTTTTGGAGCAGCTAGAAAGAAAAATTTGAGATGGTGGAATGGCAGCACATGACACATTTTGGGATCTGTTCTATGACTACTTGCTGAAGTATGCCTTGAAAACTATTGATTTTTTCTTTCTTTGCTTTGTATATATATATTATACAATAAAAAAACATTTACAAAAGAAATGCTCAGGTTTGGAGAGAAAGAACTTGCTGAATTCAAGGTGCCTAAGGTTCACTTAAGCAAGGCTGCACTTCTATCAATTAGATATTGGGTCTTAGAAGGGGGCTCAGGCTACAGGCATTTATCTAAGGTCATGAGCATCTAGGGGGTCACCGAATCTACCAACACGGAGGGGGAGGAACAGAGGATACACGAAGAAGACCAAGCACATCAATGACAGTTATGTATGGAGAGTGTGGGAGTGATACCAAGCCTATGCCTCGCTTGTGTAATAACCATCGAGAGAATGAAACCCATACAAATCCATCAGACACCTAGGAACAGCATCTGACTCACCTTGAGATCTCTGTGAACAATGCATTTTTGGTGGCAGTATTGCACTGCAGACACTATCTGGAGAGGAAAGAAGCCAAAGTTAATAAAGTTCCTGTTGGCTGCAGATTCATAATTCAGATGAAAATATTTCATACTCAGCAAGCACACACAGATATCATTTGTGCAGAGCTCTAAAAACAATTTTCTTATGTTGCAATGTGAACTTTCAATTTGAATAAATTCTGGGGTAAGGGCAAGAAAAGAAAGGTGCAGATGTTCTTATTGCATCTAGTTTTAAGAGAAAAGCCTCTTCTTGGACTCCACCCCTTGACATTACAGTTATTTCTGAAAGTGGTGCAGGTCTCAAAACATCACCAGGATCTTTGGACTGTGGTCATTCTCAGGCCCAGCACCAAGTGGTGCAAAGCCTCTCCATGCTTGCATAATCAACTCAAAACCCACCAGGCAGTTAAAACTCTCTGGACAGGTTTCAATTCACGTAAGTCCTCTGCTGATTACTTCTCCCAGTCAATCTGCTGCCTACAACACTTTCTTCCTCTTAGCTGATGTGGGTTCAAAGAGAGGAAGAGTTACTTAATGTCCCTGAGGAGTCAGGTTCTACTTTCTTAAAGTGGAAAAATCAATACTGAAATATATGTGAACTACATACTAAATTATTAAGTGCCATATCAATATGCATTCTTCTCACTCCCAGTAAACAGCATTTTAATACAGTATTTTTAAATTAGTCAACTTAACTATTCCTGTGATTAACATTATAACATTATAATTAAATAACTTCTACTGAAATGTCATTTACTAGTTAGTTTTTAAAAAAATTATGCCTTTTATTAAAGTTTTACATGCTCATTATAGACATTTTAGGAAATATAGAAAAATATATACAAGTATATACCTGTATTATCACCAACTAGAGATAACATTTCTTGTTAGTTTGCTTCTAGTCTTTTCCTTGGTACTTGGAACATGTATTTAAATATATGACTATAAATATACAAAAATGGGATTATAAGGAAAATACTGTTTGTCTCTCCAGATCTTCAACTCACAATTCTAAGATATTTGTACCTACTTGTTACACACAAAATCTGAGAGAGGGCTGTTCTGTAAGTTGATATTTTGGCTCAGTCTAAGCAGTAAGGGGAAACTGGGCTGAGGTTAGGGTGAAATGATGCCATACAATCATAAATAACTTTATTTAAAATGAATATTCAGGGTGCACAGGTGGTTCAGTGGTAGAATGCTCACCTTCTATGTGGGAGACCGGGTTCGATCCCCGGAATGTGCACCAAAATAAATAAAAATTAAAAAAAATAAAAAGAATATTCAGAATTTCAGATCCACTCATAATTAACAAATAGTCCAAGATCAAAATATGGTTTTGAGGGCATCTGTAATATTGGATTATTCTTGACTGCCTCTCCATTCTGTACACATTAAAACGGGGAAGTGAAATTGCTTTGTTTCCTCTAAACAAAAAGTATTAGGTTTCTTACCTAGGATATTTGTAAATTTTTAGGTAAATTTTCTTAGTAAATACTGCCTGATACAACTTTCCCCCATTGAGTACTTATTAGTTTTTCATATGTGTTATTTATTTACTGTTTATTTATTTATTTACTTATTACCTCTGTTCAGATTTCTGCTTTTAAATCATATTTGACAATTACCTGCCCTTTCTCAAAGAGATAAAATTTTTTCTTCCTTTAGCTCCAAACGGGTCAAAGCTAATCTGATACCACAGTAACCTGAAAATAATCATCTTTAAACTATTTCTTTATTGCTAGAAGCAGTTATTTCTAAAGAAGGCCAAGAACATGGATGCTTTCCAGGTTACAATCTGAATCCTAACCTAATTTACTTTCATTCATCCCCCCAAAAACGGAGGAACATTACATTATCAAACATCAAGAAAGAGGTCAGTAAAGAAGGTACTCTATTCCTTTTCTTTGAAAGAACAAGAGAAAAAAGCCAAAACATTAAACTGCAAAGCAGTAACTAGGATGGGAATGCTGAAGGAAGTAGGAGGAGTAAAAACCACCTGCTGAAAGAATACAGAAAGAAAGACATATTTTTGGCAGAAAATGGATCCTGCATAGTGCACTTTTTATGAGGCATACCTTCCTCTTTGACACAAATAGGAAAACCTCTGCTTATTTAGTTCAAGTAATGATCACTGATAAGCTTCTGGAAAATATGGCAATTACAAATGGAGAAAAGTGGAAACACCATCATACCTGATCCTTCCTGGTCAAAATGAACTGTCTTAGGGAAATACCAGGGCAAGGGAAAAGGACGACATTAATGTTATGCAATACTTCACTTTAAATCAAGTCATTAATTATAAAAGCACAAACACGTAAACCATCTGTACTGGCCCAACCAATAGGTGCTTCAAATAAAAGGTTTCTGAACTTCTTCAGGGAATTCTAAATAGAAATCTGAGTAATTTCCCTAAGATTCAGTCAAAGTCCTACTGACAAGGCCTATCCGACCAAAGGGATTGGTGGAGTTGGAAAAGGAAAGAGTTGTGGGTTTAAATGCACAACTGCTTCCTTGGAGTGGATCCAAGCACAGCTCTTCTGTTGCTGGCTGGCACTAGCCCTTTTCCTCATGGCCAATGAATCATTTACTCTCTTTCCATAAAAAACAAAATCAAATCATCTTGAACTGAAAAGAACTTCAGAATTCATCAAGTAAACATCTTTTTATAGCTAGGAAAACTGAGAATCTGAAAAATTAAATGACTAGCCAAAGTTACTTTTAACTTTGATAACTTAGTAGGTTTTAATTCGAAGTTACCATTAGCATTTAAGCTTTCAAATTAAACTTAAGAAACAGCAAAATTGTATAACTATGTAACAAACTAATGAGTAAATCAAAGGAGGCAGTTTTAAGAGAAAATTTGAAAATCAGCTAAAACCCGCCTTTCCAAATATGTGCAACTTTTAAATTCTTCTTTCAACACCTCTACCTGACACTCTTAAATGTGAATTGAAAAAAAAAGAAAAGAAAAGAAAAAGTTCTGAGAAAAATAGGGCTATACTGCCATTTAAAGGCAGAACTGATAACTGCAGAAATAGGGTTAATTTAAAAGTGATAAAGTACTTGTTGCTTCCCTTCATCTAGATCAGGAGTCAGCAAATTATAGCCTACAAACACAGCACGCCACCTGTTTTTGCAAATTAAGTTTTATCAGCAGGTCAGTCTCATTTGTTTACGTGTTATCTGTGGCCACTTTCACACTACAGCAGCAGAGTTGAGAAGTTCCATCAGAGACCATATAGCCCACAGAGCATAAAAGACTTACACTCTGGCCCTTTATGTAAAAGAAAAAGTATGTCAATTCCTAGTCTGAAAGCAATAGTATAACATAGAGACTAAGAAATTGAGTTCTGGAGTCAGAAGACTTGGGTCAGGGTCTATGGCAGCTCTGCTACTTGACAGGTATGAAATTTTGAACAAGTTATTTCAACTTCCTATGCCTCAGTTTCCTTATCTATAAAATGGGCATAATACTCCTTCACTCACAGGGACAAGGCTGCTCCAAGATTTATACTAATGCAAGAAAGTACTTATCCCAGTGTCTGGCAGGTAATGGGCAATCAATAAATAGAAGTTATTAATGAAGACAGAACAGTTCAGTTATCTTCATGATTTTACTGCAAAGAGTGTCTCTTTAAGAGCAGGATGGAAAACAAAGCAAGAAGGTACACCATTAATTATATTATACTTATATTTGGTCTTGGCTTATGTAAGACAAAATTAGTAAGGAATTTTTGGATTGTGACACTCGTTAAAAATTCTGAAATGGTTTTAATTAACGTAATCACATGTTTTTTGAAAGGCTCTTCTATTTTTAAGGGTGAACTGTCAAAAACTGGGGTTAAAGTATTAAGAGTAAGACTAAAATTCCAATTACAAATCTAAGAATAGAGCCTATGGCTGCCCCCCAGACATGAAAAGTATTTAAAAATTTTTTGTTGCACTATATGGCCAACTCCTGCTCATCCAACAGGTCTCATAAGCACTTACTGAGGCAAACACTTGTCCACTCTGGTATTCAAACAAGGTAAGTTAATTTTATTAAATTGATAAACTAAAGGAATATTAGTCATACCTGTCTAAATTTAGCTCTTGCTTCTTTTTCCTTCATTCTTCCATGTGCAACCAAATAGTCAAATACTTCACCTATAATTGAGAAATAAAAGTAAGCAGAAGTCCTACTCCTGAGAATTTTCCCATACACTGCTATTTCAACTTTTAGCAATTCCTTAATTTTTATTTTTAAATATAGATATGAAGATAGTAAAAAATATTTAAGTCTAGCTTAATTAGCAATTAATTGCTTAATTAATTAGCAATTAAGCTAGACAAGTTTAATTATAAACATTTACGTTCATTGATAAAATATTGAGGCTGGAGAAAAGCCATAAAATCAAATTTTCATATATTTACATAATACAACTTTTAATTGAAGGGTTCCTATCACACATTAATAAAAACCAAGCAATGAAAACAGGACATTAAAATGGAAGTTATTAAAGTTAAAAGAGGAGGCCTTCACTTCAGGATTATTACAAAGAAGCATTTCCTGAATATATTCATTTATTTACTGAGTGCCTACTAAATGCCAGGCCCTGTTCTAGGCTCTGGGAAAACACAGTAGCAAATAAAGTCCCTTTTCCTCTTGGAGCTCACGTTCTAACAACAGTTAGAGACAACCAACAAATGAAAATACAGGATGTCAGACAATAAGTGCTATGGAAAAAAAGCAGGAAAAGAAATAGGAAGGGTATGTGTGCGCATGTGAGTGAGGCTCAGACAAAATTGTTTTGCTGACAATCATGAAGGAATGAAAAAGATTCTAGGCAGAGGAAAGAAAGAGCAAGGAAGCCATGTGGCCAGAGTAGTGCAGCAGGGGGGGGAGTATGGTCAAGGAGGAAACAGAAAGCAGGAGGAGTGAGATCTTGAAGAGTCTCCCAGGCTTTGGAAAGGACTTTGGCTTTTACTGTAAGAAGCAGAAGAGAATATGATTTACACCTTAAAAAGCTCACTCTAGCTCCTATAGGGAGAAGGAGGTTGTTGAGATTAGGGGAAGGGACAGGGAGGCAAAAGGGGAGACTACTGCAATCAACAAGACAAGAATGTCTGTGGCATGCACTAGAGTGGGAAGTGCAGTAGTGCTGAGAAGTGCTTAGAATCAGGATACAGATTGAAGGGAAAGCCAAAAGAATTCTCTAATGGACATCAAGGTGGTAGTTTATACAACAGTAATTCCTTGGGGAAGAGAGGTGACACTGAAGAGAATGCATTAGGACTGTCAACTGCTTATCAATTAGGAACAAGGAACCAATACCTCTGAAATGAATAATGTTAGTTTAGAAAATTCTGATATCATTTTTTTGTGGGAGAAAGGAACTGTCATGGTTAGGGACACGTGTCAACTTGGCCAAGTTGTGGTAGCTGTTTATCTGATTGGGCAAGTGCTGGCCTGTCTGTTGCAATGAGGACATTTCATAGGGTTAGGTCATGAGCACGTCAGCTGCATCCACAGTTGATTCCATTTGTAATCAGCTAAAGGGGAGTGTCTTCTACAATTAGTGAGGCTAAATCTAATCACGGGAAGCCTTTTAAAGGAGGACTCAGAGGAGACAGGCCCCATTCCTGCTTCGGCTGGTGAGCCTCTCCTGCGGAGTTCATCCAGACCCTCCATCGGAGTCGTCGGCTTCACAGCCTACCCTGTGGATTTGGACTCTGCATTCCTGCGGTCACGTGAGACACTTTTATAAATTTTGTATTTGCAAGTGTTCCCTGTTGATTCTGTTTCTCTAGAGAACCCTAACTAATACAGAAACGTATCTGCTTCATTCACATAAGGCACACCTCCATCAGCACAGCGGCAACATTCAACTAAATTATTCTGATGCTTAAAAAAAAAACAACTTAGTTCCAGAACACAACTTAGGTGAATACCTCTGAAGAAAAAGTCATTCTAAATTGTACACTAATATCTTTGACTTTTAAACTCTTCACCCTAACTGTGAAAAAATTAATTAAAAAAACAGATGGGTATAAATATTTTCATGTTATCACTTGAATGCATAATAATCTTTTAAAAGGCATTACAATATGTTAATTTATAACTACACAGTTCTTTTAACCATGGTGAATTATGAAGTTAAATGTCAGCTCAGTAAAATGTCAGCATTTTCTAAGTGAATGATCTTTCTATTTGCAGAATAGTATATAATGTCAAAACAAATGGTTAGTAAGTGAAAATAAGATGTGTGTGTATCATATAAAAAAGTTTTGGCTTAAAAAAATTGGATCAAATTCACTAACTATTGTAAAGTAACAAAGAGAAAGTCTATGTCTATCACTCTCATTTAAAGATTATTTATTATTTTTAATATATTCAAATGCAATATAAACTTCTTAAGCGAATAAGACTTGGAGAAGAAGTTTCTGGAACTCTAAAATCATACTCTCAACCTCAAATTATAATCAGGAAATAAACCTACTTCTCCCCACTGACCCTTTTTGCTTTCTTGAAAATTACATTACCACTCAGATTAAGCAGCTGAATTGAAAACCTCTAAAGGCTACTAGAAAAAATAAAAGCAAAAAGTGACTCTTTCCACCTATGTCATGCTCTGGAGCCAGCTCAGGGAGACCATGCTTTAACAGAAAGGACTGTGGAGTAGATAGCTCTGAAAGCCATGGTTTCAGTTCAGGTCCTACCGCTAACCAGACATGGCACAGAACCACCTTTCCGAGCTTTAGTTTCACCTGTAAAAATTAGACAATTGCCCCAGATGATTTTTGGAAGATTCCTTCCAATTCTAAAATTCTGTGATTATACCAAACCAAAAGGTACCAGGTTGGGGAGAGGGAGTGGACAGTCAATTTAATTAAATGTTTCTTGTTCACATGGCAAAGGCATCAACAACAAAATAGATGTCCTGGAGACAGACAGTGCTTTGCTGAGCTGATTAAAACAAACAGACCAAGACGACAATCAACCATTGACTTCATATGTTGTCACGGTGCTGGCACAAGGTGGAAAGCATGTGCAGTAAGGGTCCTTGAAGGAGGACTGTGGTAGCACCCCATTAGGAAGTTCAGACAAGTTGCATGTATGTATGTATGTCTGTAACTTGTCAGGTGAAATAACCAATAAGGGGCACTGGCTGGACTGACCCCACATCTGGGTTTTTCAAAGCTGATCTTCTTTCTACTACAACTGGTACTTCTCAGATGCTTTGTCTCACTCCTGCCTATAAGACCTGGGCACCTAAAATAGATGAGAACAGAAACTGTGACCGACTGACCAACTAGAAGGGTCACACGGTATCATAAGGCTGGGTTCCAGGCCCTGCAGCATGACCACCTTAACACTTCCCAGTCTCCATTCCTCAAGGGTAGATCCTATCACTCACTGCCTGGCTAGCTCACAGAGTCACTGTCAAGGTCAAAGGAGATGAAGTAAGAGAAAGCCCCCTGTACACAGTGGAGGCAACACAATGAGAAGGTTATGAAAACTACTTCTGTGTTATTTGCTCATAAGATGAGTAGAAAGTATTAGAACTCCATATAGATCTTTGGTACTATAATTAACCTTCATTACTTCCTATTGTTCCTCAAGTATGAAAATGCCAACTAAATTTCCAAACCACAAATTTAAAATCTAAAACACACAACCAATGAGTTAGGAGCATAAAAAGTGATGTCTGAAGTACGCCTACTAGAACTCATTCTTTTCCACAATAGGCTCAGGGGCTCCTGATTAAAGGGTTAATGCACTAAAGCCAGGCTGACTCAACTTTCTAGCTCCAGGTTTTACAACCTGGAGCAAAGTGCTAAGGATAAATAAAACTCCTGCAATCCAAACTATTAGCTATACTGTGGAATTCAATAAAATGTGTATCCCGTCATTCATCATTTTACAACCTCAGTTCAATCCTCATTTGTTAAGTATCTGTTATGTGCCAGGCCCCATGCTGGAGGCAGGGAGCACACAAAGAGGACTGCCAAAGTGTCTGCTCTTAAGAAGCTCTGAGACCAGAAAGGGGAAGACAATGAAATTCAAGTGGTGTAAAAATTACAAGCCCAGACAAACTTCACTCCAAGTCATTATAAAAAGATAGAGAATATATACATGCATTTCAGAAAAATGCCTACATTTACATAAACTTCTATGCAAACATCTATATTCCCTAATCTTAGAGGAAAATGTAATCATAGGTACTGTAACCATCATTTTTGGCCCTGAGAAAGATGGATACCAATGACATTAAAATCTGATAAAGAAAAGAATCCAGCTGGCTAATGCATTAATACACTTAAAAAATCCAAGGCCTTGGATATTATCAGTTAATAATGCTACTAATGAAGTACTCCATGCCAACCTACAGAACTGCTAAGGGTCTTTTCTAACTGACTCGCAGGCTAGTGTATTATGATTTTGGATGCTAAATGAAACCTTAACAATTATCCATATGAGCAAGTGTGGATGCATACTCCCTTAAAAGGGAAAAAGGAGAAGGGAAAAGGAGGGGGGAAAACCCTAGTATATAAAAATGTTCTTACCTCCACTTGCATATTCCATGATTAGGTAGAGTGTTTTTTCCGTTTCAATGACTTCAAATAACTTCACTGAGGGAGGGAAGAGATATGAAGAGAAAAAGAAATAAAGGGCTGTATGTACACACTATGCATATATAAACTGTAACAATGAAAAGCATTTTTTTAACCTCTCTCAAAGAATTTAACAGTCAGCCCTCTACAAAACTGCTTTTAAGAAATTTTATCATATATTATAACAGAAAAGATTTCATAAAAGCATAGAATTCCATAAGAATAAAGATTATTCTCTGGGTGCTCAAACAGCAAAACTTCACTATACACTCAGCAGTCCAGCAAAATATATCGACTTTCATTTTCCTCTATCACCATTCTTCACTGGGTCTGCACTGGCTAACTTTCCTTCCAGCAGCTCATCCTCTGCAAGATGACAAGACCTCAGGAAAAACTGTCTTCATTCAACCTGTAAGAGTGGCTCAGATTTACCCTATTCCTGCAACGCAAACTTTTCATTAGAGCTTTAAGAATCTAGATCCACTTGAGACATTTTGTTGCTTGGGAAACATCCCAATGCTTGGACAACAAGTTCCTGTGTGATTATTCTGAAATCAAGGTGGAAAGAAGTAGAAGAGATTGATTTGCAAATGAATTGAAAAGAGTTTTTATTAAGTAATTAATTTTCAATAGTTTTAGATGTGATTTTGCTACCACCATCCCTTGTTACACATAGAAATATTTCTATTACTGCTAATTAATAAAATCATAACATATCAATTAAAATATATGCATTGTTAAATGAAACTGAAGTAAAATTTTGTAGCTATCAAATCATCATTTTGCATATCTACTTCATTTTGAGAATAATACATTTTAAAAGTTAGATTTACCAAAGATACAAATTGGAGCAAATGCTAATCTTTTATATTGCAGGCTATTTGATGGTACTTGAACATAGAATTAGACCAAACAAAGCACCTAACACTTACTAGTTAATCAGTCAATGTTGAATTGATGAATAAAATGGTCAGACATTTCCTTCAGCTCTCATACATTCAGATTGTCAAAAAAAAGCATTTAAAGAAAATTAAGGTAAACCTGCAGGTCAACAATCAACAACAACAAAAAAACCCTTCTAAACTTCAAAGTAAATACTGCCTTGTCTGGAAAATCTACTTTAATGCAATAGGAATTTTTTTTTAATTTAAATCTATTATCAAAGATAGGTCCTTAAGTAAGAAGAGATCTGTGGAAGGAATCAGGGCACAACTTAAGTAATTAAAAGATAAAATAAATATTTGTAAGTTAGTTCTAGGTAGGTAATAAAGCTTTTGGTAAAAAGTTGGAATCTGAAATCCAACGTTGGCTGGCTAACTCCAAAGGGCTAAAATGAAAAGCAAAGAAAGGAGCTTTCTTGCCACTAAGAAAGAAAGTTTTCTTTCCCTTGAAGAAGGGTCTATTTCTTGTGATTTTTCTATTCTTTAAACATAGCATATTTCAGTGATTCAAAGTGGTATAGTTTTCCACATTTTAACTAATCTTCCTGATGTCAAAATGATGGCTCTCTATAACTAATTGTTAGCATTTTTTCCTTGCTATACATAAAATAATGCTTTTTACAATGATAGAATGAATTGGATTTGAGGAAATAAGCCTTTGTATAAGTATACAATCAAAACAGGAGGGCCCATATAAAAGTTTTTCCCTCCTGTGGTTGCAGAGTCAACATTAGCTTCTATTCTTATGCCTCAGGGATTCTTGCTATGTCTTCACCAGCAGGCATGTCCCCACCACTTCCCACAAGTGACTCTGATAGTAACCCTACACACTTGGCTCTCTTAATAACAGCTATTTCACCTTGAAATAATGCTTTTAGATTAGAGAAATTATCATTGTATAAAAGCATTTTTATTTTAAAAGAGCTCTATTAAGATCTACATGAGATCAAAAGTTTCCATTTGGATGTATAAAGAGTGGAGGTCAGTATTCAGTAATTTGTATATCTTCATCTTGTTTCTACAATTATGAGGGCAGGAACACGCCCTCCCTTCTCTTTAAAACTACCCCACATTATACCTAGTATAGAGCTGTGCGCAGAGGACGTGCAAAACAACTCAGCTTTTTAAAACAATTCATACCAAAATTCCAATAAATAGCATGCATCCCAGGTGTTGTAAAATATGATTCAATGTATAAGTATTTTCTTAGGCACAAAACTACATCAAAACATGTTATACCATAACTTAACTATGATAATTTTAGATATATTAAAAAGTTAGTTTTTAGCTAAATTATAATCTGGTTACAGATGTTTCCACTGCATTAAAATGATAAATTCAAGTACTTAATTCCTTAGCTTTTATATCTTATCTTAAGTCATTAAAAAAAAGAATGCAAATGATCAATAACTTGTATGTATATTTTAAAAATAGTAAACATGTACCTGGGCAGGGGGGAGGTAAGGAATCTCCTTCTATCATTCCTGGAATATACGTTTAGCTTTATGACATACTTTCAAAGAATGCATTTTGACCCAAAAATATATAAGAAAGCAGAAAGTACCTGTGTTTGGATGGTTTAAAATCTTCATTATTCTTACTTCTCTGAAGAGCTAAAAAAAAAACACACACACAATCCCCCAAGACAGTTATTAAATATTACATTCTACTGTTGCAATATAAAATTAGATTTTCTCTTGGATAACAAATGCATTGCAAATGTTTAGCATTCCATATCGAAGACTAATAGGAAAGTCTTGGTTAAGTCTGAGATTGCTTTATAATCTATTACCAAACTCTTCAATTTTAACTTATAAGTAACAGCAAAGGTCCCATGACGTGTGTGTGTGTGTGAATTTTACTTTGCTACTTTGAAAACAAGATCAGATTTAGGCAAAATAATTTGTGATCAAACTTTGATTCACTAAAGCTTCTACCTAGGGATTCTAACTTAGTTAATCAAAACTTACATGATCCCAATAAACTACATCATGAGCACATTAGACTGATGATTTAAGAAATTATATGAAAAGATTTTGAAGAAAACCACCCTCAAGAAATCCCTTATTAGAGAAGGCAGGTAACTTAGCACCAAAGTTGGGGTGGGTGGTTACATTAATGCCCTGAATGAATCACACCTCACATGTTCATGCTTTTGGTGACTGTTCTAGTTTGCTAGCTGCCTGAATGCAACACACCAGAGATGGATTGGCTTTTAATAAAAGGGGATTTATTTTGTTGGTTCTTCAGAGGAAAGGCAGCTAACTTTCCACTGAGGTTCTTTCTTACGTGGAAGGCACAGGATGGTCTCTGTTGGTCTTCTCTCCAGGCCCCTGGGTTCCAACAGCTTTTCCCAGGGTGACTTTCATTTTTGCATCTCCAAAGGCCTGGGCTGAGCTGCAAGTGCTGAGATGAGGAATGCCAAGCTGCTTAGCAGTGCTACCTTGCAATCTCTCATTGAAGCACCAGCCAATTAAGTCAAACGTCACTGATTGCAGCAGACACGCCTCCTAGCTGACTGCAGATGTAATTGGCAACAGATGAGGTTCACTTACCGTTCATTGGCTTATGTCCGCAGCAACAAGATTAGGTATGCTCACCTGGCCAAGTTGACAACTGAATCTAACTAACACATGTCCACCCCTTGTCAACTTGGAAACTTCAAGCATCACCTTACACAGATGTAAAAAATTCTCTTGCTGTGGACCTGTGAATCTCAAAACAAGACCGGTGCCAATAAGCAAAGGAGGATATTCACATTATACAGATTGTCATTTCCATAGGGAGAAATGGGAAGAAACACAGATGTAAAACCTGCAGGGCAAGCGCCGTGGGATCTCAAACTCTGAAAGTCATTTATCATTCGGCTTTAGAAAGTGGCAGTCCCACCCCTTCCAAGGGCCTATGCAGTGGCCCGCCTCTTACCAAATCAACCTCGGGGAACATCGAGGAGACCACCTCTGGGCTCCACTCTCTCCAGGCATCAGGGCCACCCCTGGGCTCTCTGCCATTTCTGGGGCACACGCTCAACCCCTCCACATGGTGGCAGCCAGGCTCTCCCAGTCCCCCAAGGAGCGTGCTACACCTTTTCCAAGGTATGAGGCTGTACAACTCTTCCAGTGCAATGAGAGGGGAGACTCATCCTCGCCCTTCAGGGTAGACTCACCCTCTCCACGCATACAGGTGGGTTTACTCTCCTGGCCGAGGTTTCTTGGCTTCAGACTGAACTTCCATGGTTCTCACTCTGCAAATCCAATCTCTCCCTTTCGTGCCCTTTTTCAAGATTGCCAGTGGTTTCATTTACACCAACAGTCCCTTCATGCACTACAAGACTTCCCCATCAATCTCTTCACAGTTCCTCCAAAATCTCCCCCTTAGCCATCCAAAAAACGTTCCAACATATCTGGTATTTGCAAACCGCAGCAGCACCCCACTCTCCGGTACCAAATCTGTTCTAGTTTGCTAGCTGTCGGAACGGAACACACCAGAGACGGACTGGCTTTTAATAAAAAGGGATTTATTTTGTTGGTTCTTCAGAGGATGGGCAGCTAACTTTCCACTGAGGTTCTTTCTTCTGTGGAAGGCACAGGATGGTCTCTGCTGGTCTTCTCTCCAGGCCCCTGAGTTCCAACAGCTTTTCCCGGGGTGACTTCTTTCTGCATCTAGAAAGGCCTGGGCTGAGCTGCAAGTGCTGAGATGAGGAATGCCGAGCTGCTTAGGCTGTGCTACGTTGCAATCTCTCATTTAAGCACCAGCCGATTAAGTCAAAGGTCACTCATTGCAGCAGACACGCCTCCTAGCTGACTGCAGATTGTCCGGAGCTTCTTCTCTTGGTCTCTGGTCCCCGGCCGGCGGGGGAAGACGCTGAAGAAAAAGACTCGGACACACTCCTCCAGGTTTGTCGTAAGTGCCAAGTTTTACTGGAGCTAAGCTTACACACCTTGTTACATTTCTCACGCAGGGGGGAGACTCCCTGCGGGGGACAACCTCTATGCGGCCGTCAAGCACGGCTCTCTGCGGGCTGTCTCCCCGACTTCCCGCCCGGGGTCCTAGATATAGTGTGGTGATTACCAATGGCTGAGCTACACGTACAAGGCTGGGATAGGTGGATAGGAGAGGTGGGCGTGTACATCATGGGCGGAAGTGACGATCGGGTGCCATCTTGGCCCGAACGTCGGGTATACGTATAAGGCGGAAACAGGATGCGGGCGCCATCCTGGCTCACTCGATGGGCGGGGGGAACTCTAGGGCAGGCTGCGGCGTGTCCACTAGGCCCGACCCGGGAGGCGGCTCTCCACATCTCCCCCTTTTTTATTCATTTTGACCCAGTGTCTCCATTGATGAGTGTGCTCCCATGAGCCTGAGAGGCCCACTACATGATTTGGTGCTTTGGGGAGTCTGGACTAGGCTCCAGCCATCTTGCGGCTGAACCTCTGGCACCGACCAGAATGCTCACCTCATATAGAGACCGGAGAGCCCGTGAGCTGGAAACCACGTGACTCTCCCTGCAGTGCTTCGCCTCGCAACTGGGTTATGTAGGGGGGCAGGAGAGCGGCAACCAGAGCCGAGAGCGTCATTAGGTGTCTCTGTGCAATGGCCGGAGTCTAGTCTGGCCAGGACCGTGACTCCGCCGTAGAGATCATCCTTTAGACAAAAATTATGACTTCTGGTGCCGCCTTTTACACCCGGGACACGGCCATGGGCTTTGCAGCAGATCCTGTTTTCGAGCGCCCCGCCCTGAGTGGCCGGGACGGGCCATACAGTGAGGGGAAGGACTGGGTAGCGGGACGGTCGTTGCCAAGAGCATCAGGGGCGAGTGACATAGCCAACATAGTGGTGACGCGTAGCTGTTGCTGCGTCTGGAACAAGCGTTCTAACAAACATTTAACAATGAGCAGAGTTACTAAGAGTCCCACTGCTAAAAGAATCCAAGTGGTCAACCTGGGCCAAGAGAACCATGAGGTGACTTGGTCCCACAGTAGCTCGTAGTGGGAAAAGTGGGGTTAAAGTTAGTCTCTCTTCTACTCGGTCGGAGGGTCACTTGCACTGTTGTTGTCATCTTTTCGGTCGCCGCCATCATCAGCAGAGTTGGAGACCGGATCCGGTGGCTCTGGTTGGAGGCTTATCAATTTTCTGGGCAACAGTTCCTTGGCGTCCTCGGGCGACGTCACGGTTCTCACCAGTCTTTCCGGAACCCACACAGGTTGACGTCCTGGTTCCTGGGGAAAAACACAAACAGAGCCTCTGGCCCAACTAAGTACCGGGTCAGGGCCTTTCCATTGTCCTGACAGAATATCTTTCCACCGGACTAGACCTCTATGCGGTGGGCTTGAGGTGGTGTGTTGAAGGGCAGGTGTCACCCCTAGTGGGTTTTCATTTAGAAAATTATATGTAAATAAAGCCACTGACAGTTGAGCCTTCGGGGATAGGCCATGGCTTATTCCCCCTTTTTGTTTTTTGAGCAGGTCTTTAAGAGACCTATGTGCTCTTTCGATGATTCCCTGTCCTTGAGGATTATAAGGGATGCCATGCTTTAATTGCACCTCCATAGTATCACAGAACCTTTGAAAGGTTTGACTGGTGTAAGCTGGTCCATTGTCTGTTTTTAACAATTTTGGCTTGCCCCATGCTGCCCAAGCGGCAAGGCAGTGCGAAATAACCTGGTGAACTTTTTCTCCGGTCTCAGCTGTGGCGAATAGTATTTGGGAGTATGTATCTATAGATACATGTAAATATCTCACTTTGCCAAATTCCGCATGGTGAGTGACATCCATTTGCCAAATGTCACCTGGGATGAGACCTTTGGGGTTGATGCCCAGTGAAGGGGCTGCCTTTTGCTCGGAACAATTATTGCAGGCTCTAACTATATCTCGGGCAGCTGCGCGCGGTATTTGAAACCGTCTGGCCAAGGTGCTTGCATTGACATGAAATTTAGTATGGAATCCCTGTGCTTGCTGATATGGTGTTAGCACTGGGAAAATATGTGGTTGCCGAGTGGCCTTATCTACTAGGCGATTTCCCTGCGCCATGGGACCTGGCAGGCCTGAGTGAGCTCTTATATGGGTTATGAAGAAGGGGCATTGCCGGGAATATATGGTTTCCTGAAGTTTGAGGAAAAATGGTCTTACTGAGGAAGAATGCTTTATAACGCCCACCGTTTCTAAAATATTTACAGAATTCACTACGTAAAGGGAGTCTGATACAATATTTAGAGGATCGGTGATTTCTTTCAGGACAGTGATAATGACTTGTAATTCTACCCACTGAGGTCTTTGTGGTTGAAAAAATACTGTCTTGGGAGTACTCCCTTCTACACAGTATGCTCCTGAACCGGAGCTGGAACCATCCGTGTATACGGTGAGGGCATTCACTAGTGGCTTAGGTGAAGTTATTTTAGGAAAAATTATTGGATGTTGGGTAATAAATTGCAAGAGGGGGTCTTTCGGGTATTGGTTGTCAATATTTCCTGCAAAAATACACCTGAGAATAGCCCATTGGTCTATGCACCCAGTAAGCGTTTCGAGTTGCCGGGAAGAGTATGGCACTCTGAGGTTTTTAGGGTGTTGGCCAAAGTGTTGCACTGCTCTTTTGAGGGCTTCTGAGGCCAATTCTGCAACCGCTGTGGGATAATGTTCTAAACTTTTTCTGGGGGAGATTCCGGGGTGGACCCAGAGTAGTGGTCCTTGTTGCCACAGCACTGCCGTAGGCTGCAGTTCTGTGGGCAGCAGGCAGGCTTCAAAAGGTTCATGGGGGTTTATTCTTTTTATGACAGCGGTGCTGAGTGCCTCCTCTACTTTAGCTAGTGCTCGCCGTGCTTCGGGAGTGAGAAGCCGGGGAGAGGTTATATCTAGGTCTCCTTTCAACAAATCATATAAAGGTGCCAGTGTGGCATTGGGTAGTTTTAAGTATGGGCGAACCCAATTGATATCCCCCATTAGTTTTTGCAGGTCATTTAGGGTCTTAAGAGTGTCTGTTCTAAGAGACACCTTTTGGGGGGAGACTTGAGTGGGCGAAAGCTTCGCTCCCAGGAAGGTGGCATTATCAGCCATTTGAATTTTTTCAGGAGCAATCATGAGATCGGTATTTCTGAGCGTCAGCACTAGATGTGACAGCGCTGCCTGAAGGAGGGGTAAGTCTGCAGAAGTTAGTAAAAGATCGTCCATGTAGTGAACGATTTTCACTCGAGGGAAACGTCGCCGGGTATCAGTTAACCGTGCGGCAACGTACAGTTGACACATAGTAGGGCTATTGGTCATGCCCTGGGGCAGGACTGTCCATTCAAATCGTTGACTAGGCCCTTCCTGGTTAAGGGAAGGTATGGTAAAGGCGAACTTTGGGGTGTCTTCAGGGTGAAGTGGGATTGAGAAAAAACAGTCTTTAAGGTCTAGTATAAAGACAGGCCAATGCCCCGGTAAGGCGGAGAGCAAGGGTAACCCCGTTTGAACAGGTCCTAGGGGTTCCATACAGTTATTAATGGCTCTTAAATCATGTAATAGTCTCCATTTCCCTGATTTTTTCTTTATGACAAATACAGGTGTATTCCAAGGGGATGAGGACGGAATGATATGACCTTCTTTTAGCTGTTCTGATATAAGCGCGTGTAGCGCATTGAGCTTTTCCTGCGGCAAGGGCCACTGAGGCACCCAAATAGGGGTCAATGTTTTCCAAGTTATTTTTATTGGGGTGGGTGGGAATCTTCCCTCAGTGGCCCCCGCGAAAAACCCAGGCCCTGCCTGCCTGGATTGGGTATGGTCTGTACAGGCGCTGGGCGTCCTTGCAGGGAGGCCCCCAATCCTTTTCCGGGGACGTATCCCATACCTTTTAGAAGGTCCTTGGCTGTTTTGGAATAATTAGTTGTTAGGGTAAGATCCATTTGTGTCAGTACGTCTCTTCCCCATAGGGAAACGGGTAAAGCCAGCACGAAAGGCTGAAAAGAGCCGTGATGTCCTTTGTCATCTGCCCAGTGAAGGGCGGAGGCACTTATCATGGGAGCAGAGCACTGCCCGATCCCTGTGAGGATTTCTTCCGCTTTGCATAGCGACCAAGAGGCGGGCCAGTCTTGCTGCCGTATAATAGATCGGTCAGCTCCGGTGTCCAGCAGGCCCAGGAAGGGCCTGCCTTGCACCTTGAGTGTCAACATGGGTCGGTTCTCTAGGGACATATGTAAACCTTCAAAGATTTCCCCAGACGATCCAAATCCTCTGTCTCCCCTTAGGTCGGGTCTGCTTGGAAAGGCAGCATGTAAACTAGGCAGGAGCAGGAGTTGTGCCAATTTATCGCCCTCTGCAATGACTAAAGTGCCTTGCTGTGACTGAACCATGATTTGGGGGGAGCCGGTGAAGTCTGAGTCTACCACGCCTGGTATAACTGTTAGTCCTTTTAGGGCCGTGGACGCTCTCCCTAATATTAACCCAACAGCCCCTTGGGGTAAGGGCCCTTTAAAGGAAGTTTTCACTAGCTGAACACCCATGGAGGGGGTTAATACGAGTCGGGAGGTGGCACAGAGGTCCAATCCTGCGGACCCGGGGGACGCACGGAGCGGAGAGGAGCAGGGCGGGGGCCCTCCGTATTGGGGGGCCCCCTCCGCCCGTTTTTTGAGGGCTGTTCTGGTCTTCCAGAGAGACGCTCCCCTTCTGCGCTGAAGGCTGATCTACAGTCTTCCGCACGATGGGGTCCCTTTCTACAGCGGCCACAGAGTTTGCTTTGGACTCGGGGTTCATTTTGCCGCTGATTAGGGGCTCTACCGGGACATTCCCTCTTAAAGTGACCTGGTTTGCCACATCCAAAACAGGTTTTAGGCCTTACCACAGGACCCCCCGAGTCTCCTGTGTCCACATGTAGAGAGCTAGCTAGCATGGCAGCAAGACCTGCATTAGTTAAAGGGCTACCAGCATCTCTACAGAGGCGAACCCAATCTGTCAGGGACTTCCCTCGATTTTGTGCAAGAATAACCTTACATTCTTTATTGCACTGTTCGAATATCATCTGTTTGATAACTGTTTCTGCTACCCCTGGGTCAGAAAAGATTCTTTCTGCTGCGGTCTGCATTTTTGCCACAAAGTCTACAAATGGTTCGGTGGGTCCTTGGTGAATGCTGGTAAGCGAGGCCTGAGCTTCCCCTTCCCCGGTCAGCTTTTTCCATGCTCCCACAAAGCAGCGGAAGACTTGAGCATAGACTTCTTGTGGATACCCCGTCTGATTGTGGGCGTGGGTGCCTTTTCCTAGTAGCATGTCGGCATTCCACCCACCCCGCCTCCCTGCGGCATTCTTTGCCGCTTGTTCTTCTGCTAATTCCTCAAACCACGCTTTCCAGTCGATGTACCGACCTGGAGGCAAGCAAGCACGAGCGAGCTGATAAATGTCTGCGGGCGTGTGGTTTAGTGCCGAGAGGTTCTCAACCATATTTAGAGTGAATGGTGCATTCGGGCCATACTGATGAACAGCTTGTCTTAATTCTTTTAACACTTTATAGTCATAGGCCTCATACTGGTTATTACCGGGAGGATTAATAAGGACTGGAAACATGCCTGTTGGCTGATTAGCACTTATCGCATTAAAAGGGTTCCATCTCCAAAAGAATCTCCCCCTACCAAGAGCTAACGAGCGGCCCTGTGGGGCTGTATACGCGGGCGGCGGAGGTAGGCAAAGTGGTCCCTCCTCCTGCCAGCGCTCCGGAAATTCAGGGTTACCTTCTGGAGGGGGTGAAAAAGACTCATGACAGTTACCCGAGTCGGCCACTAGGGGGAGCCCGTATCGGGGGTCTAAGGCGGAAACACCAGGGCCTCCCCCCAAAGGCCCCCGCGTCACGCTCGCGGGTGCGGGCGGGGCGGAAGGTCGTGGGCAGGTTTCTAGCTCAATTAACGGGTTTTCATTTGTCCCCACGCCCTCACCGTCCTCTGATGCTGAGTCCGAGCTGTCTGATGAGGCGCCTGGCTCCGACGGCCTGCCTCTGCAAGAACCGTCCGTAAACGAGGCAGACCGGGAACTTTCAGACTGCCCCATGCTTGCAGTCGGCACTAGCTTCAAGCGTGCTCGGTGACGTCTACCGAGCTCTCCCCCGGGGTGGCCTGAGTACCCACGGGCCTTAACCCTCAAGTAAAGCAAAGACACTTACCTCTTCGCGGTGATCAGGCGCGAAGGTTGAGAGGAATCAGGAGAGGCGCGAGGATGTTCCCCGTACGGGCCACCACTTGTCCGGAGCTTCTTCTCTTGGTCTCTGGTCCCCGGCCGGCGGGGGAAGACGCTGAAGAAAAAGACTCGGACACACTCCTCCAGGTTTGTTGTAAGTGCCAAGTTTTACTGGAGCTAAGCTTACACACCTTGTTACATTTCTCACGCAGGGGGGAGACTCCCTGCGGGGGACAACCTCTATGCGGCCGTCAAGCACGGCTCTCTGCGGGCTGTCTCCCCGACTTCCCGCCCGGGGTCCTAGATATAGTGTGGTGATTACCAATGGCTGAGCTACACGTACAAGGCTGGGATAGGTGGATAGGAGAGGTGGGCGTGTACATCATGGGCGGAAGTGACGATCGGGTGCCATCTTGGCCCGAACGTCGGGTATACGTATAAGGCGGAAACAGGATGCGGGCGCCATCCTGGCTCACTCGATGGGCGGGGGGAACTCTAGGGCAGGCTGCGGCGTGTCCACTAGGCCCGACCCGGGAGGCGGCTCTCCACAGCAGATGTAATTGGCAACAGATGAGGTTCATGTACCATTGGCTTATGTCCGCAGCAACAAGACTAGGTATGCTCACCTGGCCAAGTTGACAACTGAATCTAACTAACACGGTGAGTACCCCCTTCGCGACGACATTAGCCTCAGCCATGTGACTTGCTCTGGCCAATGGAACATTAGCAAATGGGAAGCACTGGGTGGATAAAATAGTTGGGCATCACTGCCTCTTCTCTTGGAATGATGTTGCCACTGTTTGAAGAATTGGTCTAGCCTCTTTAAGGATGGAAGGCCACATGTAGAAAGAGAGGCTCTGTGGTCTCAACTTGAGACCAGGAGAATGCAGGTACACTCGTGAACATTTGGGTGAGAACTGAAGTAAACTGCCCAGTCAAGTCCAGCAGAACTGCTCAATCACCCCCCAAAATAAGGAAAAACAATAAACCACGTGGTATAAACAAGTGCCATGTATTCAGAAGAGGGTCAGATCATTAGGGACTGGGCTAATATGAGAAGACTTCCGAAAAATCACAAATTTTTTTAGAAGCCATCATATTTAACTCATTTGTGAACAAAGGAAACCAGGGTCCTGGGAGATGAAAAGATTTTCCAAGGTCCTACTATCTTTCTGCGGTAAATCTGGACAGAACTAGGCCTCTCAACACCTAGGGAAACAAGGTCTAGGGAGAGCCCTGGAAGGTGAGAAGCTGGTGAGAAATCACAGGTTCTCACTGTACTTGTCCTTGCCTTCTGGGTCTAATCTAGAATTGAATCAGCACCTAACAATTGAGAGCATGGGGAGAGAGACCCAGGCAAGATGTGAAAAACAATTTGAGCTCAGAGCTTAAGAATATGGTTATCTGATGATCAACTATTACAGTCGAGTAGCTGTATTTGAATCTTCCAAATTATTTCCATAATTGCTAAATTAGAAAAGCTCCAAGTTGGATGAAAGAACAATATAACTTGGACTCCTGTGCTTAGAATGAAAGGCCTGGCAGTTCTGCCTCATCCAGCCTCAGCTCACTCTTTCAACCTCAGCTCTAGCCACTCTACTCACCTACCTAACGTACAAAGCTCTTTCCTTTCTTAGGGTTTTTTCTCTTTTCCATCCCTTAAGTCTCAGATTCTCTGAAAACCTTACCTAAGTAGGTCTCCTTTGTTTTACATCATAGTTATCTATTCATTTCTTTCCTATTATCTTTCAAGTTGTGATGCTACACTTTTATTTGTATTCCTGGTTATTGATATCCTGTCATCCACAGGGAGGTCTGTCTCTGGTAAGTGAGTTTCATACTTAATATCTATATGATCAAGGCCATTAAGAATCCCTCTCTCAAGGAGTTGTTTTAAGAAATAAATGAGACAGATAATGCTCACCATCAGGCACACAGCAAGTACCCAAAAATAATGTTTGCTATTATTATTTTACATACCAAAATAATACCATACATCGTAAACCTGATGTAATCTATATATCCTTAGTAATGAAAAATATCTGGTAATAAAAAAAAAAGCTCTCATTACGTTCCTCTATATTTATATTAGTGTTCTCAGAGATTTTCAGATTAAAAAGCCTTCCCTGAAAATAAACCTTATCTGGACTTTCAAATAAATAAAACACAGAGGTGCTCTGATGGAAAACAGGGGTTGGGCTACTGGAGCCTTGCTTGCTTAGCACTCATACCCCATTCCCCCACCCTCAACCCCCAATGATGGCAATTCTGAGAGCCCTAGAAAGAGGATGCAAAACGGCACCCATAAGTCATATTCTGCTTGCTGGCCCCCATTTGTTTGGTCCACCAATGTTTTCTTCAACAATGTAATTCGTTGCCAACATTAAAAAGTAACAAGAAAAAACCTAAAAAATTAGGTTGTTATCATTTGGCAATCTTGGGGTCCACATATATGCATAACAACTACCAACTGGAGGTTTGTAGAAGCTGCTTCTTTTAAATGGGGTTCTTGCCTTGTCCAGGCGTGGCCTTAGAGCTAGCAGCATGGACACAGAACCCAGACCCTCACAACCCTGCCAGATAGAAGTTGCACTGTAACAACTCCTGGTGATCTACAGCTACATTGAGGTTCCAGAAGTACTGCTCCAAAACTTTTCACGCAATTATCGATTGTTTATCACTCTCTACCTGTCAGGCCTCAGGACTCTAGGGACTTTAAAAAGGCACAATTAAAAATCACTAGTCTATATTTTTACTAATGTGCTATGAAACTTGTTTTAAAATGCATAGTAAAGGTAAATGTGATTGAACCCCTGGTCAAACTATTGGCACACATAAGTGCTCAAGAAATAGTTTCTTCAACAAATGAAATCTGAAATTTGAACTGATGTGGTTTCAGCATATGTGGATACTCATGTTGTTACATCAGCCTAAAATATGGAAAGCAAGAATATGGTAAGTATAAAACATGTAGATATTTAAATATTTAGTCTTTCCACAGAGTGAAAATATGAGATTTTTAGTGACCGGAACTAGAAGTCCAATCCTTGTCCAACCTCACTCCCCATTCAACCCACCCCAATAGCCCCTTCTTTCCTTTCCTCCTATGAAGGGCCCCTAAGGTACCTCCATAGACCTCTTGGGTCTGGGAGAATGTGGATGGACACAGACAGTGCTGCACACTGCGGAGCAGGGGTTCTCAAATCCAGCCCCACCCTTCACAATCCTGCAGTCTCAGGCCCTCCACAGACTTGCAAGTGGGGCCAGAAATCTCTATTTATTAAACAGCTGCTTGTCCTAGAGTAATGTTGAGGAGTCACAGCTCTGGAATGCTTCATGAAGGAAGAGAGGGGTCAGTACCATACCTTCTTTTCCTCAACACTGTTTTGGAAAGTCAGTGAAGGTTTCTTTGTCTCACTTATCCTAACAATTGCAGCATCTCAGCTGGATGGAAGGACAAATCACTAACCCTCTCAGGCAAAACCAAAGACAGAGACCACCACAACCCCATAGAGTTCACATTGAAGGGATTTTCAAGAAGTTGATACATTTGTGGAAAGGGGCGGGGAGAAAATATGTATTTGCTTTTCTATACACAGAATATGCATGGAAGGACGCACAAAAACTGAAGACCTAGGCTGCCACAGGGGCAGGGTACTGGGTGACTAGAAATAAAGGCTGGAAAGAAGAACTTCCCTTCTAATCTTTTTTCTAACGTTTGAACTTTGAATCACGTAACTGTGTTACCTATGTCCCCTTCCCAAATTAAGTTGAATTTTAAGAAAAAGGTAGAGGATGAGCAAAGAAATTTTTATTTTGGCTAAAAAGGAAATTCCTAGGGGGAAAAAAAGGTAGCTGAAAATTGGTACATTTTAATCACTCCTCATACTCTTCTCATCATGCATGCTGAGGCTACCAGTGGGTGAAAGGCAAAGAAATCTTCCAGGTCATATAAAGTTGAGCAAATACACAAGCCAGTATGGTAAGGCAAAATTTAAGAAGGGAGAGATTCTAAGTATTCTCTCAGGACCACTGTGACATCAAAACAAAGACAGGAAAAAGAAAGATAACAAATAATAGGGACATAAGATAACTAATTGCATATTAAAGGACATTCATCTAACACTAGCGAAAGCAGTGCCCTCCCTCTCCTCGAGAAGAGTAGGGCGGATATGATATGTCTGAATGTACTGCAATTTTTTTTTTGCTAGAACTGTGCTGCTATAATGTAGGTTATGCTAGACTTCTGCTATTACAAACGTCACAGTGAACAACCTTGTATATACATCGAACAATGCTGTATATACATCTTTGCACACTTACGAAAATGTATGGACAGGGTAGATCTCTAGCATTTGGATGGGGGGAGCACATCAAGCACATATATACATTCAAATTTGGTAGTACCATTTTTTTTTCTTAACTTCAAAGAGCTCATTTATTTATGAATTGGTACTGCCATTTTAGAAACATTAATGAGACTGTATCAATACACCAATATCCAGGACTAATATGTAAACTTGTAAGGATCCTGGCAATTGCATATCTTGCTGGCCAAGTATAAATATTTACTTTTATGAATTGTCATGAGAAACAATACCAAAATTTTACTAAGGCTTGAAAATAAAGTTGGACAAAAGTCTAATGTGAAAAAAGGAAACCCCGAAATTTGTAAAAGTCTTTTGGCTTTCTTACAGTTGTATCTTTATAATTCCCCATCTTTCACAACATCAAGAATTTCTCCAGGAAAAAGAAAATGACTGACGATTTTGCTTCTTATATAACTTCATGTGTCAGAGTCACTTTCAGATCCTGGTCTGCTATCATCTGGCCCATCATGTTCTTTGTCTAGTCTTTCATAGATACTCTCATCATGAAATCATCACATAAGATAGGCCATCCTGGGCTCTCTTCTGATTTCATTTCAGCCTGTTTGGCTTTTGGGTTCCTCCCAGTAGAGCTTTTCTCATTTGTACTTCCATCCATTCCTTGAAGAACACTGATACATCTTTCTCAGATGCTGTTGGTATCAACTGAGCATGCTTTCTAATAGAGCTTCCAGCTTCAACCTTTTCATCAACATCTTTTGATGCTTCTGAATAGCGTAAATAATTGCACCACAACCCTCGCTGCAATTCTCCGAGGATTTCTGTTTGTCTTTGAAAAAATCTTGCTTTTACTCTGCATACCATTTTCCACTCCTATTTCTGATCAAGCTGTTTTCTTTTTTCTATTCTTGTTGCAACTCTTCTTTTTCCTTTTCTAGAATCTGACCAAAATGGTGGGTTTACTTTTAGGAGTTTTTTTGTCAAGGATCTTAGTTATGGCATTTGCCAAGCCCGTATTAGTTCCCAAACCAGATTCTGCAGCATTCTCATTCTTTGCCACAGAGTTCAACATCATCCTCATTGTCAGCTTCCATTGTTTCATCAGAAGAAAACTGATCCTTTTCCCATCCACAGCTTCCTACAGAATTTCTGCTGTCTGCGGTGTCTTTGTATTCACCTTCCAGCTCTGATGCTGTGATCCTGGCTACTATCTTCATCTTCTTTTTCTCCTTCAGGGAATTTTTCAGCTTTTTCCCTGCAGTCACAAGGGATTCCTCAATGGGCATGGCCTTTACTGCTCACCAGAAGCTTCCCTGAGAGATGCGTCCAGTGGCTACAAAAAAGGGTTAGTGCCATTTTCTTCTCTAAAAATAGATTAATTTACATTATTGAGAATATAAGATTTCCTGTTTCTCCACACTTGTCAACAATATGTATTACTAATTTTCTCATCACTGCAGATCTGATTGGTAAAAAACAGTCTCTTTTGGAATGGTGAACATTTTATTTGAATACTGACCACCTATCCTTAATTGCCTAAGTATAGCTTTGATTACTTTTCTATTACGTTATGGTATCCCCGTTTCTTATTGCTTTTCAAAACTTTTTATATATGCAAGAAGCCTGTGCCATAGCAGACAATGTTGGTTACTTGTTCAAATCTACCTTTACCTCCTTCCTCTTTGCCAAGAAGCAACACCTTCAACTTCTTTAGCTATTTCACCTAATGTTTACCTATTTATTTCTAATGTTAAAATATAGTGCTTTCTTGATTTTTTAAATGTCTCCCTACATATATGTGTATCATTGCTTCCTTGCTTTTTCTAAAACATTTTTGTATTGTGATATATATAATGTACAAACAAAAAAGCAATAAGGTACAAAGTACACTGTAACAAGTAGTTATAGAACAGATTTCAGAGTTTCATAGGGTTATAGTTCCACAATTTTTGCTTTTTCCTTCTAGCTGCTCCAAGACACTGGAGACTAAAAGAAATATGAATATAATGATTTGACAGTCATACTCATTTGTTAAACCCTATCTTCTCTGTTATAACTTTTACTTCACTTTGGATCTTTCTCCAAATCTTTAGGGGTATCTGGGCTACCATTCTAACTTTTTCATGTTGGAAAGGGGTGTTGATAATAGGGGATAGGGGGTTAGAACTAGATGATGTTCTTAAAGAGATTGGCCCCTCTGGGTTTCAGGAACTTATCTGGCCTAGAAACCCTCTGAAATTTTTAGGTTTCTGGGAAGTAATTGTAAAAGGGAATTTTATAAAGCTTAACAGTAGCTAATTTTTCCTGCTTAATTTAGCTATTTACATATATCTTAGCTTCTGAAATATCCAGCAAAAGCATTTGTGTCATTTTGTATTCATGGCTATGCATTTGGTGTGAGTTAAGAATTATAAAGAAAAGAATTATGGGCCCCATCAGGTTGAAAATAAACAATCCGAGACTTTCCCAGGGCGGTTATCTGTTTCTCGCCCTTCCCCCCCCTGACTCCTTGCGCCTAAATCACTTGTTGTAAAACTGTGGCTATCTGCAATAGCCACTCCCATGACTCATGCTCAAGAAATGCTCGCTGTGAAACTGTTAAAAGTGCTTGTTGTAAAACTGTTCTTATCTGCTTTTTTGTAAAACAGCACCTGTGACCCATGCTCAACCCCCACCCCCCTCATCTTACCCTTTAAAAAGCTTTTGCAGACTTAAGTTCGGGGCTCTCTGTTCCTGCGTGTTCAGCGAGCCCCACACATGTGTGGAAAATAAACCCCTTGCGTGTTGCATGAGAGAACGTCTCTTGGAGTCCTCCTTTGCGTGGCAAAATTCTCAAATTCTTACATTTGGAGGTCCCACCGAGATCGGCTCTTCGTAAGGGGAGGCTCCAACAGCTCTTTCTCTCGGGGTAAGTGAGGCCTTTTTGTCTGAAGTGCGATCGCTTAGTCTGTCAGACTGGCAGTGACTGTCGGGGAGTCGCGTGAGCACTCCCCGACCGCAACCGACAGACGTGTCCGGGGTTGCAGGTCACTCTCCCGAGGGACGCCTCGGGATTGGGGGACCTCTGGGGACGCCTGGAGGATTCCTACAGGGCCGACTCTGATTCTGTTTTCCTTCTGACAGGGGGAAACTCGATCATAGTCATCAGGCCAGTCTGAGCTGTGTCTCTGAAACTGTGTAAACGTGGTGTGCCGGCTCTGTGTGTGTCTGTCTGTATTTGTGTGTTGGGAATTGTTTTTGTTTTACCGAAGATGGGTCAGGGAATGTCGACTCCACTTTCTCTGACCTTAAGACACTGGTCGGAGGTCAGGGAAAGAGGTCAGAATCTATCTTTTATTGTAAAGAAAGGCAAATAGCAGACGTTCTGCTCGGCCGGGTGGCCCTCTTTTAACGTGGAATGGCCTCGGGAAGGAGCTTTTCATCTACCCTTGATTTGGGCCGTCAAGTCAGTCATCTTCCGCCCTGACCCGTATGGCCACCCGGACCAGCAGCCCTACATCATGGTGTGGCAGGACCTGTGTGAAAACCCACCTCCGTGGGTAAAGCCGTTTCTTACTCCTCTTGGTCAACATGACTCTCCCTCTGTACTTCCAATCAAGGAGCCGGGTCCTTCTCAAGCTCAGAAACTCTATCCTTCCTTACCTCCTGCAGTCCTACCGGAATCCCAATCGGATCTACTCCTCTTCGACGCAGGTCCTTCTTCCCCTCCTCCCTACCCTTCAGCTCCGGTACAGGACCCCCCTTCTCTCAGCTCACCTTCTCCCTCCTCTAGTTCTCTCTCCCCACTCTCTTCCATTTCCTCTTCGCAGGTTCACCAACAGACTATCCCAGATGAACCAGGACTGGCACATAGTACACGAAGCAGACGAGCACTAAGCCCATCTGATGTGGCGGTCACTCTCCCCCTCAGACCGCACGGGCCTCCAGTGGATGATGGACATGGGGGAGAAATGCCTGCTCTACAATACTGGCCCTTTTCCTCCTCTGACTTATATAACTGGAAAAATAATAACCCTCCTTTTTCCGAGGCTCCCACTAGGCTGACTGGATTGGTGGAGTCCCTTATGTTCTCTCACCAGCCCACTTGCGATGATTGTCAACAACTCCTGGGGACTCTCTTCACCACGGAGGAGTGAGATCGAATCCTACCGGAAGCCAGGAATCAAGTTCCTGGACAAGACGGGAGACCCACCCAACTCCAGCATATCATCGATGATCGGTTCCCGCTGCGCCGCCCTAACTGGGACCCGAACACCTCTGAAGGTAGGGAGCATCTGTCCATCTATCGCCAGACTCTAGTAGCGGGTCTCCGAGCAGCCGCATGCCGGCCCACCAATTTGGCCAAGGTAAGAGGGGTTATTCAGGGAGAGGACGAATCGCCCTCAGTCTTTTTAGAAAAACTAATGAAAGCATACCGTAGGTATACTCCATTTGACCCTCAATCAGAGGATCAAAGAGCCTCAGTGGCCATGGCCTTTATCGGCCAATCAGCTCCAGACATTAGACGCAAGCTGCAGCACTTAGACGGGTTGCAGGACCTAGCCTTGCGAGATTTAATCAAAGAAGCTGAAAAAAATGTTTTATAAAAGAGAGAGGAAAAAGAGTTGGTAAGAGAGAAAAGGAGAATGAAAGAATTAACAAAAATCCTGGCCACAGTAGATGAAAGAAACACTGAAAGTAGAGGACAAGCTAAAGAAAATCCTCGGGTCGGTGTTATCATACCCCTCTTAGTCCAGACCAATGCGCCTACTGCAAAGAAACTGGGCACTGGGCCAAAAACTGTCCAAAAAAAAAAAAAAAAAACGGAGGGGTACTAGGCCCCCGAATTGGCAACAACTGGCCACATTGGCTCTAGAAAGTGAAGACTAGGGGAGTCAGGGCTCGGCACCCCTCCCCGAGCTCAGGGTAAAATTTAATGTGGAGAGGGTACCAATTAATTTTGGAGTCGACACGGGAGCAGTAATATCGGCCCTCCAAGAACCTATAGGCTCGCTCTCTACAAAAAGGTCCTTGATGCGGGGAGCAAATGGCAGTCGCTACTGCACCTGGACTACTAAAAGAACCATGGACCTGGGGAAGGGGAAGCTTCAACACTCCTTCCTAGTTATCCCTGAGTGCCCTGCCCCGCTTATGGGAAGAGACTTGTTAACTAAACTAAGGGCGAGAATCACCTTCAATCCTAAGGGGCCAAAGGTGAAATTTTTAAACCCGCTAGTAAGCCAACCTGTAATAACTGCCCTCACCTTGCCAGTCGAAGAAGAATATCAGCTGTATGTAAAATCAGAACAGCTCCACAGTTCTATTCCTCAGGCCTGGCTTGAAGAATTCCCTAATTCCTGGGCAGAAGTTGCTGGGTTAGGGTTGGCAGTCAATCAGCCCCCAGTAGTGGTGACCCTAAAGCCCACCGCTTCTCCAATTCGGGTAAAACAATACTACTTAAGCAAGGAAGCCCGGGAAGGAATCAAGCCCCATATAGAGAAATTCCTTGGCTTGGGAGTACTTAAGCCCTGTCAATCAGCCTGGAACACTCCCTTATTGCCGGTCAAAAAGCCAGGAACTAGAGACTATAGACCGGTGCAAGATTTACGGGAAATAAATAGCAGAGTGCAGGATATACATCCTACGGTGCCAAATCCCTATAACCTGCTCAGCACTCTCCTTCCTGAAAAGACTTGGTATACTGTGCTTAATCTAAAAGATGCTTTCTTCTGCCTGCCCTTGCATAAAGACAGTCAACCCTTGTTTGCGTTCGAGTGGGTCGATCCAGAGACGGGGTCCTCAAACCAACTGACTTGGACACGCTTGCCCCAGGGGTTCAAAAACTCCCCCACCATTTTTGATGAAGCTCTTCATAAAGACTTAAGCTCCTTCAGAATTCAGCATCCCAGAGTCACCTTGCTACAATATGTGGATGACTTACTGTTGGCAGCAGACACTAAGGAGGACTGTGAGTATGAGACCCGAAAACTGTTAAGTGAGCTAGCCGCACTGGGGTACCGAGCCTCGGCCAAAAAGGCCCAAATCTGTAAAAAGGAAGTAATCTTCCTGGGATATACTCTTAAGAATAGAAAGCGATGGCTCACCGAGGCTAGAAAGAAAACTGTAACACAAATACCCCCGCCCACGACCCGAAAGCAGCTACGAGAGTTCTTAGGGACAGCGGGATTCTGCCGGTTGTGAATCCCAGAGTTTGCAGCCCTTGCTGCCCCATTATTCCCCTTGCTCAAAGGGAGCGCTGATTTCCAGTGGGGAATAGCACAGCAGGAAGCCTTCGACAGCATTAAGAAAGCGCTCCTGTCAGCTCCAGCTTTAACCCTCCCAGACGTGAATAAACCTTTCACGCTCTACATAGAAGAAAGGAGAAGCGTGGCTAGAGGGGTCCTAACACAGGCTTTAGGCCCATGGAAAAGACCGGTAGCCTATCTGTCCAAGCGATTAAATTCAGTTGCCAGTAGATGGCCACGCTGTCTCAAAGCCATCGTGGCAGCTGCCCTCCTGGCAAAAGACGCAGACAAACTCACTCTAGGACAGAAGCTGACCATAATAGCCCCTCACGCCCTGGAGAGCATAATCCACCAGCCTCCAGATAGATGGATGTCAAATGCCAGAATTACTCACTATCAGAGCATCCTCCTAGACAAAGACAGGGTGACTTTTGGGGCCCCATCAGCTTTAAACCCGGCTACCCTGCTCCCGGACGAGACCGCGGGACCTGTGCTGCACACTTGCCAAGAGATATTAGCTGAAGAGACCGGAATCCGCAGAGACTTAAAAGACCAATCATTGCCTAACTCGGAAGTAACCTAGTTTTCGGACGGAAGCAGCTTTCTCCAACACGACACCTTTTCAGGATGGGTTGAAGCCTACCCAACTAAGAGAGAAACGGCCCAGGTCGTAGTCAAGAAGATTATGGAAGAAATTTTTCCCCGGTTCGGTCTACCAAAGGTAATAGGGTCAGATAACGGACCCGCATTTGTAGCCCAGGTAAGTCAGGGTGTGGCCAGGATATTGGGGATTGATTGGAAATTGCATTGCGCATACAGACCCCAAAGTTCAGGACAGGTAAAAAAAAAATGAACAGGACAATTAAAGAGACCCTAACCAAATTAGCTTTAGAGACTGGCTTGAAAGATTGGACCATGCTCCTGCCTTATGCCCTGTTCAGAGCCAGAAATACCCCCTCTGCTCTCTTGTGTAATCTAACCCCTTATAAAATCTTATATGGAGCGCCAACTCCAGTCAAAGACATGTCTTCCATTCTAGAGATTAATAGTTCCCTCCATACCCCCTTGCTTAACAGGCTGCGAGCCTTGGAAAAAGCCCAGCGGTTCCTGTGGCAGCAGCTCTCCACCTCCTACCAGCCAGGAGACAACAGAACTCCGCATCAATATCAGGTGGGAGACTTCGTCTATGTCCGCTGCCACCAGGTCCAGACTCTTAAACCTCGCTGGAAAAGACCGTATCAGGTACTCTTGACCACCCCCACCGCAGTCAAGGTCGATGGCATCGCATCCTGGATCCATGCGTCTCATCTCAAACCTGCGCCTTTGCCCTCTGAGTCCCAGTGGAAACTGGAAAGAACTGACAATCCTCTCAAGCTGCGGGTTCGTAGGGTTACTACTTCTTCTCCTCCTTCCCCCAGGGGAACCCAATTCCAACCCGCATAAGCCTTGGAAATGGACAATATCCAGATGGGAAAATGGAAAGACTATAAAAACTTGGGAGGGAGCAGGGGGGCCTTCGTTCCTGGTACCCCCTTGTAATCTTACCACTCTGGGGGTAACTGTCGCTGCCGGTATAAGCAAAGGGACTGCTGCCATTGTACATAGCAATCAACAAACCAGTCAATTACAGGCCGCGATAGATCAAGACTTAAAAGAAATAGAAAAATCTGTCTCAGCCCTTCAGAACTCTCTAACCTCCCTTTCAGAAGTAGTTCTGCAGAATAAGCGGGGACTTGACTTACTTTTCCTCAAAGAGGGGGGACTATGTGCAGCTTTAAAAGAACAGTGCTGTTTCTATGCGGATCACTCTGGTGTTGTTAAAGAGTCCATGACAAAACTCAGAGAGCGCCTTCGTGAAAGACAAAAAGAACGAGAGGCGCAACAGGGGTGGTTTGAATCTTGGTTTACTAAGTCCCCCTGGTTGACAACGCTATTATCTGCTCTCGCTGGGCCCTTAACTGTGTTACTTTTAATAATAACTATAGGACCATGTATTCTAAATAAAATTATACAGTTTTTACAGGGGCAGATTGGAAATGTCAAACTAATGCTCATCAGACAACAGTACTCAGTGTTAAATAATCCAGAAAATCTCTAAGATTAGAGATATATACGAAAAGGAGTGGGGAATGTAAAAGGGAATTTTATAAAGCTTAACAGTAGCTAATTTTTCCTGCTTAATTTAGCTATTTACATATATCTTAGCTTCTGAAATATCCAGCAAAAGCATTTGTGTCATTTTGTATTCATGGCTATGCATTTGGTGTGAGTTAAGAATTATAAAGAAAAGAATTATGGGCCCCATCAGGTTGAAAATAAACAATCCGAGACTTTCCCAGGGCGGTTATCTGTTTCTCGCCCTTCCCCCCCCCTGACTCCTTGCGCCTAAATCACTTGTTGTAAAACTGTGGCTATCTGCAATAGCCACTCCCATGACTCATGCTCAAGAAATGCTCGCTGTGAAACTGTTAAAAGTGCTTGTTGTAAAACTGTTCTTATCTGCTTTTTTGTAAAACAGCACCTGTGACCCATGCTCAACCCCCACCCCCCTCATCTTACCCTTTAAAAAGCTTTTGCAGACTTAAGTTCGGGGCTCTCTGTTCCTGCGTGTTCAGCGAGCCCCACACATGTGTGGAAAATAAACCCCTTGCGTGTTGCATGAGAGAACGTCTCTTGGAGTCCTCCTTTGCGTGGCAAAATTCTCAAATTCTTACATAATCACAGCATGTGAAATTTTTGTAGAATTTCAGATAGAGCTCTATCTTTAGGGTTAACAGGAATAGTTTTGGTTAGGGTTTGGCAAACCATTGTAATTAGCAATATCTATCTGAACCTTATGAAAGACTGGCCGTCAGAAGAGCCTCTCGATTCTATTTGAACCACTGATACCTTATTTTGTTACATTTCCCCCCCCCTTTTGATTAGGAAGGTATTGTCAATCCCACAATGGACTGCTGTTGACTCTGGTGCCACGGCCAGGTTCATTCCTCGAAGTCATGTCCCACATAGGGGGGAGGATAATGATTTTCCTGGCAGAGTTAGGCTTCTAAAGAGAAAGGTCACATCTACCACCTCTAAGCAAAAATGGTTAGAAGTTTTCTGGAAGTAACTCTCAGGCATAACTATAAGTAGGCTTAGCTTCTCCACTACAGAAACAAGCTTTTAAAGAGCAAGCCCAAGATCAAGGGCTTAGCCTACTGACTTGGGAGTCCCTAATGTTTGAGACAGTATCAGGGATTTCCCCAATGGTAAAGCTTAATAGTTCCATATTTTTTCTCCCATCCCTCATGGGACCTTGTCAATACTTTTTAATTATTTGCCCAACATACCCTGGGCTGTATCCAGGGATGACATTAAACTATGTGGAATTACAAGCCTCATTCCCATTCTGGGCTCTATGTGCTTCTTCCTTGATTTTTAATTTTGGACATTGTCTGTGCCTTGCTACTTTGGATTTACCTTTCTTAAACCCTCCCAGACGTACTTACACTTCTCTACCACACTCCTGAAGGGTCTCTCAATTTGGATTTTAATTTGTTTATCAAGGCAGTACATCTACATATCTATTAAAGTCAAGTTATACAATGCAAAATACCCCACCGCACTCTCAATCCTCATTAACAATGGCAAACACTTTCAACTTTTTTTTTCCAACTCTTTTATAATGATTTGTTTTGGAATTTACTGCCTTATTTCTAAATTGCATGCTTAATGCTGCTATTCATTGCTAGTTTTTTTCATTTATTTTCCCTAATATTGTCTTAATATGGGCAGTGAAGATTTAAAAAAAAAATTAATGACTGTGATACACAGCCTGAGGCAAAAACTACTGGTTAGAAAGGCTGAAGCAACAGGACCTAAATAACCTGGTGATGATAGCAGTAAAAGCAGTTTCATTATAATCCATGTGGAAAACATGAACTAGTTCTCTGTGCCTTCAAATTATACAGTTTCCTGATTAGTGCCAGAACCAAAATTCCCTGGGCTGCCTAAAAAAGGCCACTACTGCTACTGAGCTCTAAGTATTAATAATGGCTCCAAAACAAACACTGGCTTTAAAAAGAAAATAGACAGAGGTGGTTGTAAGTAGAATTTCCCCCAAAAAAGACCCTGATAAAAAAAAAAACTGCAGTCAATACATCAATCAACACCTGGGAACCTACTGTGCATTTTGTAAATACTTAAATTTAATGTTCATTCTTTTTTATTCCTTCAGTAAATTTGATTAAAATTTAAAAACACAGATTTCTCCTTTTCTCTTATAAAAACTCTGGATTCAATAATAGTGATTGACTCTTTTGTTGCTCAGATGTGGTCTCTCTTTCAAAGTCAACTTTGCAAATAAACTCATTACCCGTCCTCCTATGTGTGACATGACTCTTAGAGGTGTAAATCTCCCTGGACATGTGGGACATGACTCCCAGCGATGAGCCTGGCCCTGGAATCGTGGGACTGAGAAGGCCTTCTTAACCAAAAGGGGAAAAAGAAATGAAACAAAATAAAGTTTCAGTGGCTAAGAGATTTCAAATAGAGGCAAGAGGTCATCCTGGAGGTTATCCTTATGCATTATATAGATATTTCTTTCAGATTTTAGTATATTAGAATAGCTAGAAGGAAATATCTGAAATGGCTGAATTGTAATCCTGTAGCTCTGATTCTTGACAATGACTGTATAACTCTATAGCTTTTATGGTGTGACTGTGTTTTGTGAAAACCTTGTGACTGACACTTCCTTAATCCAGTGTATGGGTAGATAACTAAGAAACTAAAGATAAATAAATAAATAATGTGGGGGGATAAGAGGATGTTTTGGGTTTTCTTTTTCATTTTTATTTATTTATTTATTTTTGGCATAATGAAAATGCTCTAAAATTGATTGTGGCACTGACTATATAGTTTGGATGATTATATGACATGTGAATATATCTCAATAAAATTGCATTCAAAAAGAATGGTGGTTGAATCTTACTCAAGAATTGCTTACTATTAGGTCAGTGGTATAAACTTAGAAGGATGGATTTCTCTATTGATGGGCGTTGTCTCTGTCTTGGTGAATATTTTCATTTTAATTGGATGAAGACATCCTTATTCAATTCAGAGAGTTTCAAACTAAAAGTGGCAACAGATACAAAATTATTATTAAAAAAATATTTCCAAACACCAGATTTATGGCAGAAAACCAATTAAATGAAGTTTAACTGGAACCAAACAAATTCAGATAAGTAAAAAAAAATAAATTTAACTATGCAATGAACGAGGCCTATTCATTTTTAAATTTTTTAAAAACGTTTTTATTGATAAAACAACAAACACAGACATTCTTAATGTACAAATATTCATACATTGTGTATGATCAATAGCTCACAATATCATCACATAGTTGTGTATTCATCACCATGATCATCTTTTAGAACATTTGTATCACTCTAGAAAAAGAAATAAAGAAAAAATTCATACATACCACACCCCTTGTCCCTCCCACTACACTGACTACTAGTATTTCGATCTACCCAATTTATTTTAACCTTTGTTCCCCCTATTATTTTTTTAATCCATAATTTTTCTCATCTGTCTTTACTCTAGATAAACGAACATCAGACACAAGGTTTTCACTATCACACAGTCACACTGTAAAAGCTCTATCATTAATCCAATCATCTTCAAGAAACAAGGCTACTAGAACACAGCTCTACATTTTCAGGTACTTCTCCTTAGCTACTCCAATACACCATAAACCATTATATAATGCATAAGAATAACCTCCAGGATAACCGCTCAACTCTGTTTGAAATCTCAGCCACTGATACTTTATTTTGTCTGATTTCTCTGTTTCCTCCTTTGGTCAAGAAAGTCTTCTTAATTCCTTGATGGAATTAGGCCTATCTTGAGGGCAATTCCTCTGGGTGACCAAAGAGAAGGGACAATAAAAAAGATCCAAAGTAGCAACCTCCGAGGGCTGGCTACATTCAGAGAGGTAGATTTAACCTTTATAGTTTCATGTGGTAGGACAGAAAAGAGTGGTGTAAGTTTCTAGAAGACAAATGTTACTGCAAAGTGAAAAAAAAATCTCATAACTAGAGCTGTCCAACATTGGAACAAGATGCATGGGAAGGAGTGTGCTTCCACTCACAGAGGTATTTAAGGCTGGCTAGGCTAACCAGATAACTTAAACACATTTAAAAAAACAATTTTAATTATCCCATTGCATGTTACATAGTTGTTTTTAATTAAGCAGTTCCAGTTTATAAAAATACTGCTGCTTAAATCGATATGTGGTAACAATTACGTTTCCACAACCAAGAAGACTGAATATCTCTAAGATAACAAAATCTTAGTCAAAAGAAACCAGGAGAAAGTTAGGAAATCAGTGAAAAGTTTACTATACACCAATGGCCATACTTTTATAAGAGCCATGGTATTCAAAATCCTTCCGATGTGGCCCAATGTAAGCCCCCAATCCATCTTCCTCCAGCCCAAGGCCCTGAACTGTCCTATGCCTTTGGAGGCCCCCATGGCCTGTTGGTGTGGTTCCTTTGGACTGGGTATGCAATTCTACCATGGACATTCACAGGGTACCCACTCTTTTTTTCCACTCTGTCTCACTTGGTGGAAGCTATTTGCACCCTTGGAGGCCTAGGTAAAACCTTACTGCCTGCCACACCAGTTTGCTTATCTGACCCATCAAAGCACACTGCAAAGCCTGGTTCAGAGGAAGACAAAAAGCAAAGCTCGTCAGTGTATAGAGAGGGAGCTAGGCACAAGGCCGACTTCTCTTAAGTACTTGAAACATTCCCCCAAACTTGAAACTATTAGTCAACTTCTTTACAGCTATTATCAAGGAAAACCTAAGATTAGTTCTCATCTGAGTTTTTATAAATCCTGATTTAGAGAAATTCTCCTAATTTAACAACCTACAGTCAGACAGCAAAATGGAGTAGAAAAGAGTTCCTACTGTGGAGTTAGACCAAGATTCACCTCTTTGCTCCATCACTTACTAGCTGGAGTTTGGCTATATCAACTTCTCAGAGGCTGTTTCCTCATTGAAACATGAAGATGGTAATATTATTGTGGAAAAGTCTGATAACACCTATAAGTCTATAAAAGCAAGGAAGACACACTCCAATATCTAGTGACAATGAATTCCTACCCTATGTAACTAATATAAAATAGTGATCCTAGAATGTTACCACAAGTTCTTGATCACCAGAGCTGGGACAAGTGTGTTTTCATTTAGAATTCATTAATGCTTGAATCAATGCTAGCTACATGTATCATAGGATGACTATCTATGCATTCATCACTTACTAGTCAGGGGAAGTTACTTAATCTCCTTGAATAACAGAACCTATCTCATGAAGTTGCAAAGATTAAATAAATTCATACAGGTAAAAAACAGTTTACTACTGTGCCCAGCATATATTAAATGCTCAAAATTAGCAGTTATTATCAGAGTAATCTACTGCAACTAAGTCCTACAGAAAAGACCTGGCCAAGAATCTATCATTCAATTCTTAAGCTTAACGTATTTTCTATGGGGACTGCAATCAGCTAAGGGAACGTCCTCTGCAATGAACGATGATTAATCTAATCACCAGAAGGCTTTTAAGGAGGACTCAGAAGAGACAATCACTCTTTCTGCTTCAGCCAGCCAGCCTCTCCTGAGAGTTCATTGAGGACCTTCATTGGAGCTGCCAGCTCACAGCCTGCCCTACAGACCTTGAACTCTACATTTCCACAGTTACATGAGACACTTTAAAAATTTTATATTTACAGATATCTCCTACTGATTCTGTTCCTCTAGAGAGAACCCTAGCTAAGACAGTAGGGCACATAATCATGGCAAACATTTAATGCTTACTATGTACTTGGCATTATTCAAGCCTACTCTAAATGTTTTCAAATGATAACTTACTTAATTCTCACTACAACGTTATAAGGTGCTGTTATTTCCATATTATAGGGGGAGGAAATTGTGAAAGATATAGGGAGATTAAGTGACTTATTCACTTAGTGATTTTAATTACATACTACAACCATGCTGTAACCAGTTATTAATCATTTAGAATGTAATCCCAGAATGATACTAAGCAAAACGACCTACAATGCTTCCTCTGAAATAAAAAAAAAAGGGCATTTCTACATTCCAGGACTTCCTGGGGTTTCAAAATGGGTTTATATGGTTTTCAGAATGGGGGTAGGTAGTTTCAATTTATTCTATAAATCTTTTTAACAACTTCTTAAGACTGCATTTTTCCCCCAGTGTATCACTGTTTTACTGCCCTTGTAGAACCTGCAGCTCCAAGATTAAAATCACTCTATTAATGAGAGGTGTTCCTGATACAAGTGTAATACAGCTGTGAACAATAACAAGAAAGGAAAAATGTTGCAAGAACTACTGTTCCAAAAGGGTACAGCAAGACTCCATGCACATTCTGTCCTGTCCCTGGCAAAGGAACTCAGTGAAAAAAGATTTGAGAAAGATGTATAAAGGGTGTTTCTTATTTATAAGAAAAGAATATGACTTGTAAACACAATTTTAAATAGTGCCCTATAAAATGAAAATATATCTTACTTATTAAGTTAATTAACATGGACAGGTCTGGCTTCACTATAAGTCTTTTGTGGTGTATATATATATATAAATATATATATATACACATTTCATACTTGAACTATTACCACAACAAATTTTAAAATCTAATTAATGTTGATGCAAATATGCATAGTCACACTACCATGCTAATGAGACAATCCACCATAAACTAAAATGATAATGTGACAAATTTGTAATAATAATAAATAAAGTAGAGCAGCAATTAAAAAACCATGACAAAAATATTAAGGAAGGAAATGGGGAAGAAAAACTACAATCAACTCATGACAATATCATGATAAAATTCTTTCTAGAAAACAGCTCAAATTCCAATTATGTACAGACAGATACACATGAATACAGTGGAAGATTTTAACGTCATAGAATACTGAATCAGATTCCTCAAAAACTTGTTTATAAGTTAATATTAGTTGATGAACACAAAATCTTAATAACCCTTTACTTGTTTATTTGTATCAAGTTCTTACCTAGATCTATGAAGAGATAAAAATGTAAGGAAATGGGTACAATTTATTCTTCAGAACAAAGGACTAGAATTTTTGGACCAGTTCCATGCACTACTGAGAACCCCTGAGGTTCTAGTGCGGTTCTTAGTCTACAGAGTTAAGGTGCACAAAGGACCATTTGTTTAAATACCATTTTTAGTGCAAAATAAGATCTAGCTCCCTCTCCTCCCTCACAAAGTAAATGGGGCAGGGTCTCAACATTATCATGAATAAATGGAAAATAACAAATCTGCTTTAGGAATATATACAGGGCATTATACTTATAATGGCTTACAACTGTGCAGGGCTTTGCAGTTTACAAAGCTCTTTTATATGCATTCTTCATTAATACATTCAACTGTTAGAGGACAAAATGTGCTTCATTTCACAGATGAGAAACCCAAGGTCCAGAAAGGTGACTTGCTAAAGTTAGATATTCACCCAAGTGGCAGAGCCAGGACTTAAATTAAAAATCTCCTGTTCCTAATTTAAAGTGCCTCTACCCTGGCTGGGCCACGGTGGCTCAGCAGGCAGAGTTCTCGCCTGCCATGCCAGAGACTCAGGTTCAATTCCCGGTGCCTGCCCATGCAAAAAACAAACAAACAAACAAACATAAATAAAGTGCCTGTACCCCTTCAGCTACTATAGGCCAAATCTAGAAACCAAATAAAGTGTATAAAAAGGGTGTGCAAAATTATAAAATACTGAAGGATCTTATTATGAAAATCATTAATCATTTGCTACTGCACTACTGAAATACCCATGCCCAGGCCCTATCTCAAGCAATAAAATCTACTGTGGTCCAGGCATCATGGATTTCCAAAACTGCCCAGGTGTCCCTAACATGCACCATAGTTAAGAACGTCTGAACTAAGACAGTACAAACAACAACAGTGCATTACAAATGTGTTTTCAACTCATTCAGTTTTACATGTTCCTTTGACATTAATTCATCATCACTCCTTAATTGGACATGGCCCTGTTTTAAACTCTTGTTTAATGAAATCAAAGCACTGACTTTCAAGATCTCAGTTTTATCAATCAGAAAGATGCACAAATTTGCATAATCCCAATTACATAAAAATATTTTTTCTTCTATCTTCAACTGAAGGAAAAAAAGCCAACCACTTTTTATATAATACCATATTTAAGTTACATTCATCTGAATAATAGGAGACTTTACAACACTAAGTATAATAAATAAAATTAACAGTTGAGGTATTTAAAGGATAAATTAGATGGCAATTAGCACTGAAAATTATTTAAAAATAATGTATACTGGACAAAGCTTACCTTTTGGAGATTTGTTGGTTCCAACGGAGTTTTTTCAATTATTTTTATTGCAACCTAGAAAAAAATTAATGAATATTTATGGATTTTAATAACTTGGTAATTACAGACTAAATGGTAACATTTTTGTAAATGCCCAGACACGTGGCATTACTAAAAAGCAAGAAAAAAAATCAAAAAACCTAAAACTCAGTTAGTTACAATAAGCCATAATTTATAACCAAAAATAGGGCTTTCTGGAAATGAGAAATCTTAAACTTACATTACTTTTAAGCAAGGTGAAAAATCTCCCCCCGAACAGTAAATCAACACATAAATAAGAGATGGATCATACAATGAAAATACGTCTGAAAACATGGCATTGCAGCAAATTTCTCCTTCACTATTTACTGATGCTTCAATTTGAGGTGACTGTAGTGTGTGAGGGCAGGAATGATATCTATTATATGTTGATCCTGTCCAGAATACTTCCAAGGGTATCTTTCACAGAGTGGGGTGCTTGATAATTGAGTAAATAATTTGGTATTGAATCTGAAAAGTTTAAAAACATTCTATTTTTTTAAGAACTAGTGAAGGCCTTTAAGAGGTTAAAGAAGGAAGAGAGACTAGTACCAGACCAATCTGTGAACCAACCAAGTGAAATAAGCATAAACAGGCACCTAATACAGTGTTGGTCCAGAAAGGCATGAGTGAGCGCCATGGAATATACAATACAAGTCATAGGGACATAGAAGACAAAATTATAACTCTATTTATATGCATTTCTTATCTTTAAAAAAAAAAGAAAAAATCAGTTAGCCTTGTATAAGTATTCTCAACTGACTGGCTCATCGTTTGTCACTTAAGGCATACAAGATATTTCTAGGAACTAATGTTGTTCAGAATGCAGGAAGGGATGGGAGTGACCATCAGGGATGAAAGGGAACAAAAATTAAGAGCAAGGCTTTGCCAAGAACTGATGAATAAAACTTAACTTTGTATTTGAGGTCCAAAACCACAATGAACCCACCCAACAAGACGGGTAGGGCAGTGTTTCCTACTGTTCATCCTGCAGAACAAAAATCCAGTAAGATGTGCCACTGAAGAAATGGTCTGTAGCCAAAGTCTAGGGAAAACTCTCAAGAGATTCCCCAGATTCCTTATGCCAAGGACTCTCAACTTACTTGGTCCTGTTTACATTCTTGAAAAATTACTAAACAGCCCAAAGAACTTTTGGTTATGGGGTTATATATAATGATGGATATACAAAACTAGAAAGAAAAACTGAGAAGCTGTAAAAATACATATTTGAAAATTCATTTCAAAATAACAATACCCATTGTAAGTTAACATAGTTTTATGCATTTTCCTAAGTGCTTCTGCATCCAATCTACTGTGATATCACATGTCATGTAGATGCTGAGATGCTGGAAAATTCCATTTTACACTTGCAAGAGGGAGTGAAAAAAGCAAATAATGTCTTAATAGGATCAAAAAAATAATTTTGACTTTGTAGACTTCCCTGAAAGGGATCTCTGTCCAGAGGTCCTGGTATGATTCTCAAGGCATCATACACTAAGCATAGTAACACTACTGAAAACAACAACAACTTGTTTAACTTGGTCTAAAATCTACATCTACCCAATAAACTTAAATAACTTTTCCTATGACCCCATTAAACCTTCAAAGACACTGCAGCAAGGGAAATGCTGCAGCAAGGCATCTAGTAACAAGTAATCCTGGAGTGGAAGCAAACATCCAGGAAGAGAAGGAAACAAATCAGAATTGGGGTTGAAGAGAAAAGAGTCAATGAGTGTCAGTGTTTGAAAAAGCAAAGCCAGAATTCGAATTCTCTATTTGGAAAATCTCAGTCTCAATAGGAACTACAGTAAATAAAACAAGAGAAAATACTGGCTGCTGGAATATGCGAAAGCCTGCCTACCTTCTGCGTTGCTCAGCTGGGGAGAAGGCATCTTAATTATTTTTACAGTTCTAGAACTCTACACAGCCCACAACAAATGCTCAACTACTGTTTGTTGAGTTGAACTGAAGCTCTGAATACTAACAATCAGTAACCGACCACATACACTATTAGAGATGGGGCTAGGACACTGAAGAGATAGGGTTTCTGGGGTTTTAAGATACCACTGGGTCTAAACAATTCATTTCCAAGTCAAATGAATTAATTTTCTTCACCTTTACTTTCATGAGAAGTTTTCTAAAGTATACTTGGGTCTCTCAATTTCCAAAGAAATCTCTTAGCTACACTGTTCTTTTGTGGCCATCATTCTATTTCCTTCCTTCTTTTCATGACCAAAACCCTCCAACATGCTGCCTTTCCAGTTTCACTTCCTTCTGAGCTTCTGAGACTTGGTTTTTATTCTCATGACAGGGTTCTTGATCACTAGATTCTTCTGGTTACCTTCAATATCTTCCTTTTACCCTAATTATCCTGTGCCAGATAACCCGATTCTGCTCTTTAATATTTTATCTTCAAATACTGTGATTCAAATAATATGTGAAGCATAATCAGGAGCTCAAAAAAGTTTACTCAGTTTAGTTGAACTGTAGAAAACAGTCATTCTATCATAAACCGGTATCCCTGGCAAAGTCCCTTGAGGGAGGGGAGAAAGAATATGGAACTATTAAACTTACCATCAGGGAATCCCGATACAATGTCAAACTTCAGAGACACCCAAATCAATACGCCAAGCCCTCGATCATGAGGCTTACTCTTGTGAAGCTTATGTAGGTAGCGAAGAAGCTTAGACTACCTATAGGCACGCCTAAGAGTTACTTCTGAAGGACCTCTGTTGTTGCTCAGATGTGGCCTCAGTCTCTCTAAGCTCAACTTTGCAAGTGAAATCATTGTCCTCCCCCCTACAGGGGACATGACATCCAGGGGTGAAAGTCTCCCTGGTGATGTGGGATCAACAATTCCATCCTGACCAAAAGGGAGAAAAAAATTGTAACTAATAAAGAATCAGTGGCAGAGAGAGTTCATATAGAGCCCAGACGCTACTCTGGAGGTTGTTCTTATGCAAGCTTCAAGTAGACCTTGCTTCCTATCATAACCTGCCAACCCCCAACTGGGACCATTCCAGCCAATCCTAAAGAACACCTAGGACAATATATAAGATTCCACAAGGGTTCCAGGCACCAGAGTGCATGGACGAGGAGATGGAGACTAGGAAGTAAGGCAACATGCTACCCTTAAACATGCTACCCTCACCAGTGCAGCCCTGTGACCCATGACTCACCCCACACCCCAAGCACCTGAATCCTGTCACCCCCTGCCACTCCCTGAACTCCAAGCACCCCTGTCCCACCAAGCCCCAGCGCGCATACCCACCTCACACCCCCACCCCAAGTGCAGCCCAACCCACCTTTTCTGCATCCCTCCTGAGCCCTACCTGTCCCTCCCAGCAGGCAACTGACAATGCATAAAGGATGCAGGCGCTTACCTCCATACCCAGGCTACACCTGCTCACCCCCTCCCTAATCACAGTGTCGCACAGCTTCACCCCACCAGCCCCAAGCTCTGTGCATCAATTTAAAGGACTCCTAGACACAGGCATGCGCTCAGCCCCATCATGCCCCTCAGCTCTGGGGACACCAGCTTATGGCACTCCTAGAACCACACATGCGCATGGCCCACAATCACACCCCGCAGCTCTGGGAACATCAGTTATGGCACTCCTATACCCACGCATGCACACAGCCTCCAGTGGGGTAAGGGGTATATATTTATGAGTTTTTCTTTTTTTCTTTTCTTACTTTTTCTGGAGTGATATAAATGTTTAAAAAAAAGATCATGGTGATGAATATATAACTATGTGATGAAATTGTGAGCCACTAATTGTATACCATGTATGTAATATTTGTATGTTAAGAATGTTTGTAATGTTTTTTTATTAGTATAAGTATTTTTTAAAGTAGGCTTTAATGGTAGCAAGGAACACAAAAGGTTTAAGACTTACAAAGGCAAAATAGCAAAATGGCAGAAGACAGACCTGCATTAACAATAGTGATTTAAGAAGTAAATGGATTAAATGCTACAGTGAAAAGATTGGCAGAATGGATTTTAAAAAATGCATGACCCAATAAGATGCTGTCTGCAACAGACTCTCTTTAAAGTCAAAGTAGAGTAGGTTGATGATGAAAAGATGGAAAAAAAGATTTCATGCAGGTAAGAACTAAAAAAGAGCTTGTGGGTGTAACTAACATTGGATAAAATACACTTTAAGTAAAAAACAGTTATGAGGAACAGACACATCTATTCTGGAGTTGTAACTGTTTTTTCTAAACTCTGAGATACTGAACTATCTGTGTATGATCTGGTCATTCTCTCAAACTTCAGGTATTTATGTGACACCTGAAACTCAGAGTTAGAGCTCTGAAGCCATGAAAGTGAGCATTACCTCCTACAGCAACCACTAAAAAAGTTGAAAAAGTGATCAGACTTCAACTACAGATATGAATGAAGCTGATCTGGATAGGACCACGGTAAATCAGAAAACAGGGTAAAGGATGATAACGTCTATATTTTAAAACTTCAATTCCTGTGTGAGAACAAAGGAAGAGATCCTTATTTTGGTACATGATTTCATTATAGGTTGTACGATTTAACTTACATGCTGGTTTGTACAGGCTATTGTGATGTCCCGATGTATCCCAGAGAATTAAAAAAAAGTCACATGGGAAACTGAGGAGAAAGGAGGAAATATTAAGACTTCCCATGTGGGGAACTCTTGATATTCTTGCAAGCAGTGGGGACAACCAATTCAAAAGGCTGAGCTCTTGATCTTGGGGCTTGCCCCTATGAAACTTATTCCTGCAAAAAATCTACTTAGAATTATGCCCAAGAGTTACCCCCCAGAAAAAGTCTTTTGTTGCTCAGATGTGGCCTCTCTCTCTAAGCCCACTCGGCAGGTGAACTCATAGCCCTTCTCACTATGTGGGAGATGATTCCCAGGGTTGTAAATCTCCCTGGCAATGTGGGACGTGACTCCAGGGAATGAGCCAGGAAGTGGCATCGTGAGATCGAGAAAGCCTTCTGGGCCAAAAGGGGGGAGAAAGTAATGAGACAAAGTAAGATTTCAGTGGCTAAGAGATTTCAAACAGAGTCAATACATTATCCTGGAGGTTATTCTTATGGATTATATATTCTTATGCATTATATAGATATTCCTTTTTAGTTTATGGTGTATTAGAGTGGCTAGAAGGAAGTACCTGAAACTGTTGAGATATATTCCAGTAGCCTTGATTCTTAAAAATGACTGTATAACTATGTAGCTTTTACAATGGAACCGTGTGATAGTAAAAACCTGTGGGTAACATACCGTTTTTACAGCATATGGACAGATAAGTAAAAAAATAAGGACAAAAAATCAATAAATAATAGGGGAGCTAAGGGGCGGGGAAAAATGGGTAGACTGAAATACTAGGGGTCAATAAAAGGAAGTGATCAAGAGTACGGGATGTATGAATTTTTCTCTTTCTTTTTATTTCTTTTTCTGGCATGATACAAATTTTCTAAAAATGAATATGGTGATAAATACACAATTATGTGATTATATTGTGAACCACTGATTGTATACTTTGGATGGACTGAAGATATCTCAATAAAAATACAAAAAAAAGTTATGAGTGACAAAGATAAGATAGTCATTATATACTGATAAGGAGGACAAGTCAACTAGAAAATGTAACAATTATAAATACATATGCATCTAATAGCAGAGCTCCCAAATATATGCAGCAAATATGGGCACATTTGAAGGCAGAAAACGACAGCTCTACAGTAACAGTAAGAGTCTTTAACACATGACTCTCAATAATGGATTGAATCTCTACTCAGAAAATCAATCAGAAGATCAATAAAGAAATAAAGGACTTGAAGAATACACTAAACTGACTAGACCTAACAGACATATACAGAACACTGTACCCAACCAAAAAACGAATACACTATTCTTCTCAAGTGCACACATATCATTCTCCAGGACAGACCTTATATTGTGACACAAAGCAAGTCTCAATAAATTCAAAAATACTGAAATCATACAATGCATATCCTCCGACCACAATGGAATGAAATCAGAAATAAAAGGAGAAATGGAAGATTCACAAATATGCAGAAATTAAACAACATACCCTTTATCAATGGGTTAAAGAATAAAACAGAAGCAAAATTAGGAAATATATTGGGCTAATGAAAATGAAAATAAACATATCAAAACTTATGAGATGCAGAGAAAGTAGTGCTAAAAGAGCATTTTATAGCTCTAAAGCATACATTAAAAATGAAGAAAGACTTTAAATCAGAGACCTGATCTCAAAACTGGAAGAAGTAGAAAAAGAAGAGCAAACCAAACCCAATGTGAGCAGAAAGTAAGAAATAACAAAGATCAGAGTGAAAATAAATGAAATAGAAAGCAAACAACAATGGAGAGAATCAACAAAAGCAAAAGTTGGTTCTTTGAAAAGGACAAACCTTTAGCTAGACTGACAAAGAAAAAAAGAGGAAGGATACAAAATAAGGAAAATCAGGAATGAAAACGGAGACATTACTACTGACCCCACTGAAATAAAAAGGACAATAAGAGGATACCATGAACAACTGTATGCCAATAAATTAGATAACCCAGATGAAATTGACAAACTTTTAAAAATACACAAATTATCTAAATCAACTTAAGAAGAATGAGAAGATCTCAAACCAATTACTAGTAAACAGATTAAATGAGTCATCAAAAACCTGCCAACAAAGAAAAGCTCAGGACCAGAAGGCTTCACAGGGAAATTCTACCAAACATTCCAGAAGACTTGACTCCAATCTGTTCAAACTCTTTCAAAAAACTGAAGAGCCAGGAACACGCCTAAAACTTATTTTACAAGGCTAACATCCACCTCATGCCAAAGCCAACTAAACATACCACAAGAAAAAACCACACACCAAAATCTCTTATGAATACAGATGCAAAAATTCTCAACAAATTACTAGCAAACTGAATACAACAGCATATGAAAAGAATTATACCCCCTGATCAAGTGGGATTTATCCCTAGTATGCAAGATTGGTTCATCATAAGAAAATCAATTAATGTGATATACCACATTAATAGAATGAAGGAAAAAAATCAAATGATCATCTCTCAACACAGATAAGTCATTTGACAAAATACAGCCCTCTTGATAAAAACACTTAGAACACTAGGAATAGAAACAAAGTTCCTCAACATCATAAAAGGCTTATATGAAAAGGCCACAGCTAACATCCTACTTAATGGTGAAAGACTGAAAAGCTTTCAAAAACAAGACAAGGATTCTACACTGTCACCACTATTATTCAGCATTATACTGGAAATCTTTGTCAAAGCAATTTAACAGAAAGAAATAAAAGTCATCCAAATTGGAAAGGAAGAGATAAAACCTTCCTTTTTATTTATTTATTTATCCTATTTAGAGATAGGATCATATCATCCTACTTGCTGATAACATGATCTTATATTCATAAAATCCTGAAAAATCCACCACAAAGCTCTTAGAGCTAATAAATGAATTCGGTGAAGTAGCAAGGTAAAAAGTCAACATCCTATCATCAGTAGTTTATCTATACGTAAGCAATGAACATTTGGAAGAAGAAATCAAGAAAAAAATTTATCCACAATAGCAATTAAAAGAATCATATACCTAGAATAAATCTAATCAAAGATGTAAAGGACCTGTACACAAAACTACAAAACATTGCCAAAACAATCACAGAAGACCTAAATAAATGGAAAGACAGTCTGTGTTCCTGGACCAGAAGACTAATTATCATTAAGATGTCCTTGAAGCAATTTATGGGTTCAGTGCAATCCCAATAAAAGTTCAACAACTTTCCTTTAGAAAATGCTTATACGATAACAGGGACCTAGATTGTAAGCTTTTAGAGCAGGCAAATTAAGTCCAGAGTGGTGATTAATATTTTGGGATTCTGAGAGGCTGTTTTATATCTATAACCTGATATTTAGAGATAAGAACAAAGCCGAACAGGTTGGAGTTAAAGTAATTCAGAACATAGGGGTAAGGAAGACTGTCTATATTTTAGAACCACATATACTCTTTGAGAACAATGGAAGAAAGGTTTATTCGATCTGGAGCTGAAATTTTCTGTAGTGCATAATCTCATTCAACCTATCTGTATGGCTCATTTGAACAAGTGAAACACAGGGAGCCCAGAATAAGAAGAGGTACTTTAATCCCATATAGATTATTGCACGCTTGGAAACATTCTAGAGTATATGAAGCAGATAATCAAAAAGTATTGACAAAGTCCCCTGAGGTAGGGGAGAAAGAATATGGAATTATTAAACCTAACCATCAGGGAATCCCCTGAAACTGTGTCAAACTTTAGGGACACCCAAATCAATAGGCCATGCCCACGATCGTGAGGCTTACTCTTGTGAAGCTTATGTAGATAGCAGAGAAGCTTTGACTACCTATAGGCATGCCTAAGAGTTACTTCTGGAGGACCTCTGTTGTCGCTCAGATGTGGCCTCAGTCTCTTAGAGGCCCACTTGCCCAACTCTGCAAGTGATATCATGGCCCTCCCCTCTACATGGGACATGATATCCAAGGGTGAAAGTTTCCCTGGCGACATGGGAGAGGACTCCCAGGGATGAATCCAGCCCTGGCACCATGGGATCAACAATTCCATCCTGACCAAAAGGGGGGAAAGAAATGTAATTAATAAAGTACCAGTGGCAGAGAGCGTTCAAACCTCCAGACTACTCAAGGTTGCTCTTAAACAAGCTTGAGTTAGAACTTGCTACCTAGTATAATCTGCCAACCCCCAACCAGGGCCAGTCCAGCCAATCCTAAAGAACACCTAGGACAATATATAAGATTCCACAAGAGTTCCATGCACTAGAGTAACTTTCCAGAAACCTGCAACCTCCAGGTAGATCCCTGGTCCAGATAAGTCCTGAAACGTAGCCCAGCCTCTCTAGAACATCAGAAAGTTTCATTTCCCCACTCCATATTAGTGATAGGCTCTTCCAATATCAAAAATTTAGAACGGCCATAGCCCAAACAACCGTAAAGAGAGGTATAGAAAGATCAAAGGTGATGGTGGAGTTTATACATAAAAGATACAATTTAACAAATGAATATGAATGCTGAATCATTAAACTGATATCTCTCTTAGTCTCCAGTATTTTAGAGCAGCTGGAAGTAAAAATCTAAAATTCTGAAATTGTAACCCATGTCAAACTCTGAAACATGTTTTACAACTAATTGTAGTGCTGTGCTTTAAAATTTATAGCTTTTTAATATATGTTATTTTTCACCAAAAAAGAAGGAAAAAAGTCAATTGTGAAGATGAAAAAATATTTACACCCTCTAGTCTCCTATATTCTGGAACAGTAGAAGGAAAAATATGAGAGGATTGTATGGAAGCCCATGACAAACTCTGGGATGTGTCCTATAACCACTTGTTGAAGAGTGCTTTGAAAACTATTGCTTTTTTATTTCTTTGTTTTGTATGTATGTTACACTACACAACCAAAAATGGATAGTAAAAGACTTATAAGAAACTGATGCTGCATTTAATGCTTTCAAACTCCTTTAGGAAGGTGCACAGATGGTTCAGTGGTAGAATGTTTGCCTTCCATGCGGGAGACCCGGGTTCAATTCCCGGACCACACATCCAAAAAAAAAACTCTTTTAGGGCTAAATAAAAAGAAATTCAACAAGAAGAAAAAAATAAGTTCAAATGTATATCACACACACATACACACAGAACTAAGCATATCAAGTGTCATAACATAAAGGAGCATGACTTATATTTACCTCTCTGCCTGTAAGGATATGTATTGCCAGCTTTACTTTTCCAAAATTCCCTTTGCCAATTGTTTTTAGCAGTCGGTAGTTCCCAACACGAGTTTTTTCATCTGTACAGGACGCCAAAGAGTTTCTACACTGAGCTCCAGGACGCCCAGTTCGAGAGGTCATGTCTTGACATCCATCTCCATGTGATGTATGCTAAAATACAATATACATAAAGATAAAGAAATTAGACAACACACAGAACTGGGGAAATCTGAAGAGCTTCTAGTTAAAGAAACAAAATATTACTGCTTTAATTTTAATCCTAATGCATCTAGCACTTTTTCGCATGTTATAAATTTATGAGGAAAACTAGAGAATGTTGAAGAGAAAAATATCAAGTCTGAAATTCAACTGGGTGTTCAGAAAGAAATTATGTTTTCTGTCATTGTTTCATTTTCTTTTGGTCGTGGGCTGGGAATTGAACCCAGGTCTCCCACATGGCAGTTGAGAATTGTACCACTGAATCACCCATCCATCTGAGATACTTTGTATAAGCTGCTGTCATGTAAAATAGGGTAACAGTAGTACTTCATAACCAGAAGTTAAATTTCCATAATGTATTAAATCACATATAATCCTCACCACACCTTTCAAAACAAGCAGGACAGCTAATGTATCATCATTTACCCAATGAGGACATTTCTCTAATTTGTTCAAAGCCACATCACTATTTAATGAGAAAATCCAAGGGGAACCTCAATCCTTAATTTTCTTCTACACAATGCTGGTAACAGCAGCCCAAAAAGGATGTATTTACACTACATTGTATGGCTCTTGGTAAATATCTGTTGAATGAATGAAGAACTCAATATATTCAACAGAGATCAAACAAATCATATACTTCTTTACCCACATTAAATACACAGGCACTACAGTTACAAGTACGTAATATGTACAGTTAATTTTCTATATACAAGCACCCAGTTGAGTACTGCTTCCTTCTCCCACACAAATCTATGTGGCAGAGTACCAACCTGAAATTTGAGAGACCTATTTAAACAGGACTTACATGAGTAGAAATCAGGTGAAACAACTTTATACTATATTTCAATTCTTCCTGAACAGAGCTTGGTCCCTATGTAAAGCAAATATATGAGCCCACACATCTTTTCTAATCCTTAAATAAGCCTCCCCCCCCCACCACTTCCTCCAACACACAGGCAGGGCAGTGTTTTAAAACATAAAATAAATATATAAATAAAATCGATAAAGTCAAATTGTGACAATAAAAGGCTGTGTGTCCACCTTTGACTTTCAGAGCTATTCCCAAAATCAGAGTTCACTTCTGAAAGTATCTATATAATTATTTTATTCACTGTAGGAAAAAGATTTAAGATTGAACAACTTATGCTTAAAAATATTCTTAGTAAACTAGAAATAGAATGGAACTTCTATAGGAGAAAAATTATGTACCAAAAACCTTCAGCCAATATTACACTTAATGAAGAAACTTGAGAAGGCATAAATCCTACTCAAACCAATCTACAAATTCAATTAAAATTCCAGTAAGATTTCTGAATAATTTTAAAACATTTTTTTTTCAGCAGTAAACTGTGGAGACTGTTATCTGCTTAATTGGAGGGAAGTCTGCGAGGGAGAGAATGTTTGCTTTTTCTTAAACCCCAAGGTCTTGTTAGCTATCTCTGTATGTAGGGAGTAATATATTGAAAAGTACGCACTCTGTTTTTGCACGTAACGTACGCATGCTTTTAGTCACGTAAACCCTGCAGTATATAAGCAGGAACTGAATAAAGTTGTCTGTTGTCTGTTATGGCTGAGCTTCAAACCCCCTGATCCCGTCTGTGTCTTTCTTCCTTTTCTTTCTTTCTTCTTTTTTTAATTTTTAAAAAATTTTTTATTAATTAAAAAAATTACAAGAAACACAAACATTCCCAACACATACACTCAGCAATTCACAATATCATCACATAGTTGCATATTCATCATCATGATCATTTCCCAGAACATTAGCATCAATTCAGAAAAAGAAATAAAAAGACAACAGAAAAATAGAACAAACAGAAAAAAAAATTTTTCAGGCCATACCCCTTACTGATCCCTTTCATTGATCACTAGCATTTCAAACTAAATCTATTTTAACATTTGTTCCCCCTATTATTTATTTTTATTCCATATGTTCCTCTCATCTGTTGACAAGGTAGATAAAAGGAGCATCAGACACAAGGTTTTCACAATCACAGTCACACTGTGAAAGCTGTATCATTATACAAACATCATCAAGAAACATGGCTACTGGAACACAGCTCTACATTTTCAGGCAGTTCCCTCCAGTCTCTCCATTACATCTTGGATAACAAGGTGATATCTACTTAATGCATAAGAACAACCTCCAGGATAACCTCTCGACTCTGTTTGGAATCTCTCAGCCATTGACACTTTGTCTCATTTCACTCTTCCCCCTTTTGGTTGAGAAGATTTTCCCAATCCCTTGATGCTGGGTCTCAGCTCATTCTAGAGTTTTTCTCAATCCCTTGATGCTGAATCTCAGCTCATTCTGGGATTTCTGTCCCATGCTGCTAGGGAGATCCACACCCCTGGTAGTCATGTGCCACATAGACAGGGGGAGGGTGGTGAGTCTGCTTGCTGTGTTGGCTGGAGAGAGAGGCCACATCTGAGCAACAAAAGAGGCTCTCTTGGGGGTGACTCTTAGGCTTAATTTTAAGTAGGCTTGACCTATCCCCTGTGGGGTTAAGTTTCATATGAACAAACCCCAAGACTGGGGACTCAGCCTATAGCTTTGGTTGTCCACACTGCTTGTGAGAATATCAAGAATTCAACTTGGGGAAGTTGAGTTTTCCCCTGTTCTCACCATTCTTTGCAAATACTTTTCCACTCACTGATCAAATCACTCTGGGATTCATCCGGGCATCACCTGGACAAACCAACAAAATCTCATGTCCTATACAAAGTTCCATTTACTTAAGGTGTTCAATCAACTATCTACATAAGTTATATTAGGAGATGCACTAGTCAAAGTATAGATTTGTACCAAATAAACATTTTTTGCTTTAGTATCACACATTAGTTGAAATTTTAAAATATTAAGTATGATCTGTTTTCAGCACACTGCAGTAATGACATTCTTTTGTTCTTCTTCATGCAAAAATATTTTTTAAATTTGTACATTTAGTCACTATCACTATACACTCTAGGCATTCCTAGATCTAAATCTTTATTATCTATCTTTCTGATTTCATTTGTGCCCCCAGCCCTCCTCCCTCTATCATTCTCACATTCAGCTTCATTCAGTGTTTAAACATAATTATATTACAGTTAGGTAGTATTGTGCTATCCATTTCTGAGTTTTTACAATCAGTCCTGTTGCACAATCTGTATCCCTTCAGGTCCAATTACCCAATATTTTACCTTATTTCTATCTCCTGATGGTCTCTGTTACCAACAAAATAGTCCAAGTTTATTCACTAATGTCAGTTCATATCAGTGAGACCATACACTATTTGTCCTTTTGTTTCTGGCTAATTACACTCAGCATAATGTCCTTAAGGTCCATTCATGTTGTTACATACTTCATAACTTTTTCTGTCTTACAGCTGGATAGTATTCCATCTTATGTAAATGTCACAGTTTGTTTAACCAACTGCCTGTTGATGGACATTTTGGCTGTTTCCATCTCTTGGTAATTGTTAATAATGCTGCTATAAACATTGGTGTGTAAATGTCCATTTGTGTCCTTGGCCTTGTGTCCTTTGAGTAGAGACAGCGTATAGATGGGTCCTGTTTTTTAATCCATTCTGCCAAACTATGTCTTTTGATTGGAGAGTTTAATCCATTAACATTCAGTGTTATTACTGCATGGGTAGTACTTTCTTCTACTATTTTGCCTTCTGGATTTTATATGTCATATCTAATTTTCCTTCTTTTTACCTTTACTCATAGTCTTCCTTTCTACACTCTTCTCCACCCCTCTCTCTTCTGTCTTCGTATCTGTCTCTAGTGTTCCCTTTAGTATTTCTTGCAGAGCTGGTCTCTTGGTCACAAATTCTCTCAGTGATTTTTTGTCTGAAAATGTTTTAATTTCTCCCTCATTTTTGAAGGACAATTTTGCTGGATATAGAATTCTTGGATGGCAGTTTTTCTCTTTTAATAATTTAAATATATTATCCCACTGTCTTCTCGCCTCCATGGTTTCTGCTGAGAGATCTGCGCATAGTCTTATTGGGCTTCCCTTGTATGTGATGAATTGCTTTTCTCTTGCTGCTTTCAAGATCCTCTCTTTCTCTTTGACCTCTGACATTCTGATTATTAAATGTCTTGGAGTATGTCTATTTGGATCTATTCTCTTTGGGGTACACTGCACTTCTTGGATCTGTAACTTTACGTCTTTCATAAGAGTTGGGAAATTTTCAGTGATCATTTCCTCCATTGATTTTTCTCCTCCTTTTCCCTTCTCTTCTCCTTCTGGGACACCCACAACACGTATATGCGTGCGCTTCATATTGTCTTTCAATTCCCTGAATCTCTGCTTATATTTTTCCATTTTTTTCCCTATATTTTCTGTTTCTTGTCGGATTTCAGATGTTCCGTCCTCCAGTTCAGAAATTCTAGGTTCTGTCACTCGAAATCTACCATTGTAGGTTTCCATTGTTTTTTTCATCTCTTCTACTGTGTCTTTCATTCCCATAAATTCTGTGATTTGTTTTTTCAGACTTTCAGTTTCTTCTTTTTGTTCTTTCCTTGGCTTCTTTATGTCCTCCCTCAATTCATTGATTTGGTTTTTGATGAGGTTTTCCATGTCTGTTCATACATTCTGAATTAATTGTTTCAGCTCCTGTATGTCATTTGAATTGTTGGTTTGTTCCTTTGACTGGGCCATATCTTCAATTGTCCTAGTGTGATTTGTTATTTTTTGCTGGCGTCTAGGCATTTAATTACCTTAATTAGTTTATTCTGGGGATTGCTTTCACTTCTTTTACCTAGGGTTTTCTTGTTGGATGGATTTGTTGTCTGTCTGTTCTTTGACATTCCATTCAGCTTTATCTGGACCTTTAGCTTAAGTTTTGTTTAACAGAGGAGAATTTTTCAGTTCTTGTTTTCTTGCTTCGTGCCCTGCTTGTGTGGTGCCTTTCCCCCACACACACTTAGGAGGGTCTACTTAGATATCATAGACCCCAGCCAGATTTTCCCAGACCAAACTGGCCTCCTATCAGGAGGAAAGAGTCACCTGCATCGGTTTTCCCTGAGGGTGAAACCCAGCAGGTTGAAAGACTTTCCTGTGAAGTCTCTGGGCTCTGTTTTTCTTATCCTGCCCAGTATGTGGCACTTTTCTGACTGCAGGTCCCACCAGCATAAGATGATGCGGTACCTTTAACTTTGGCAGACTCTCCCTGCTTGGGGCATGGTAGAGACAGAGGAGAGGTTGTAGGCTGGTTTTAATGGCTTCAAATTACCAAGCCCTGGTGTCTGAATCTCTTGATGGAGAGATTCCACCTGGGTGGGGCTTCACCCCTCCCCTGGGGAAGGCACAGGCTCCAGATAAGCCCCCAAAAGAGCTCACTTCTGCCTATGCCTGGGGCAGCTGCAGCCTGAAAAGTCCTGTCACTGTATCCAGAGGCAGTCAAGCCTTTGTAGATACACAGCCACAAAAACCTGTTTCCTTCTTGTTTTTTTCCCCCTTTTTCTGTCAGTCCTACCCCCTTGGTGCCAGGGCAAAAATGAGCAATCTCTGCTTTGATCAGGTTCACCTAAGCTGGGGGCCTATTTTCAGTAGTCAGAATTTGTTCATTAGTTCCACAATTGGCGTTTGATTGTGCCCAGTTCCTGCTGCTGGTAAAGTCCTTTCCTTTCCTCTCTAGGAAGCGACCTGTGGGGGAGGGGCGCTGGCCATGGCAGTTTTGGGAACTCACGGTTCTGGGGGTGCTCAGGCCGGTCCAGCTGGTCCAGACTGGGATATGCTGTGCGTCTGGTCACTGACATGGCCCCAGGAGCTGTTCTGTACTGTTTCTGCTTATTTAGTAGTTGTTCTGGAGGACGAACTAAAATGTGCACATTGTTAAGCCACCATCTTGTCCCGGAAGCTAAAACTCATTCTTAACTCTACATGAGTAGAGTTAAGTAGAGCCCCACCCAGGTGGATTCTCTCCATCAAGGAATTCAGACACCAGTATTGAGAAACTATCAGAAACTGGAGAAGACTAAAAGAGACATGATAACTAAATGCAATTTCGGATTCTCAACTGGATCCTAGAACAGAAAAAGAACTATGGAGAAAAATTAGTGAAATTCAAAAATAAGGTCTGCAGCTATCATTAATAGGATAGCAATGTTAATTTCCAGGTTTTTATAACCGTGCCATGGTTACATAAGTTTTTAACATTAGAGGAAGCTGAGTGAAAGTTAAGTATGACTTCTGTATTATACGCTTTGTAATTTTTCTGTAAGCTTCAAATTATTTCAAAATTAAAAGTTAAAGAAAGAATGAAACAAAAGGTGTGGAGTTTATCTTACTAAATACTAAGCCAAAGTAATTAAAAAGAAAACTGTGGTATTGACATAAGAATAGAAAAAAGGGAAAAAAAAAACCAACACAAAGATCAATGTAACAGAATGCAAATCTAAAAGATGAATATGTGGAAACATAAGATATAATGATGAGATCATATAAAGCATTAGGGAAAGGACGAACTGTTGAGTAGCTAGCAGGAGGAAAACTGGTTCACTGCATCAGCCTGTGAAGGAAAGGAAAAAACGAAAACAAAACAGGATCCTTACCTATGGACCATATGAAAATGTGGGTGCAGTCTAGAGGAATTAAACTACTGGTGAAAGGTAAAATTATAAAAGGTTAACATAAAGAAATGTAAAAGAATACCCCTGTGGACCAGATCAAGAAGAACTATTTAAGGCAAAACTTGAAAAGCACAAACATAGGGGAAAAATTATTTTGATTATATCAAAATTAAGGATTTCTTTCAATGAAGAGCATGATGAAAAGATGACAGAATAGAAGATATCTGTACTGTCTAAAACCTACAACAGAATAATGTCTAGAAAAGCAAGAAACACCTAAAAATCAACAAGAAAAAGGTAGCACACCAACAGAAAAATGGACAAAGGAAAAACAAATAATTTACAGACGAGAATGCCCTACAAGCCAAGGAATATATAAGGGATACTAAAAATCAAAGAAATACAAGTTGAAGCAAAAATGAGGTATCATCATATTAATGTGGATTACGTTGGGAAAATATCAGAAAACTGGGTAATGCTAAATGGTAGCAGGCACGGGGGGATAACAAATACCCTCGTGCACTACTGATGATCCAACCATCTAGAAGAACAACCTGACACTTGCTTGTATTTCCTGTGATATAGCAATTCCACTCCTAGATACGCATCCCAAAGAAATTCTTAAACAGGGGACATGCATGAAGGTGTTCACCGTGGCATTTTTTTTATGGCAGCAGGGAGTGGGAGGCAACCTAGATGCCCACTCCCAGGGAATGGATAGCTACAATGTGGTAGAGGCACAACACATAGTGCTATACATACACAGAAACAGGGATGATTCCTTAAAACATAGTCATTAGTACAACAGAATGAAACATATACAAATACATCAAGTACCAAACACACCAAAACACACTCTGTAAGAACACATAATGTAGTAAACTGTAGAGCGATGACTGTCTAGGAGCCAGAGGAATCACACGATGATTAACAGGAATTAGTAAAATGAGAATGGCCTCAAGTCGGCTTAAGATGATAATGTGGCTAATGTGGGCTTTTGTACTTGCGTTTACTTATATACACACACACACACACACACACACACACACGAATAAAAGGAAAGGGAATGCTGCTACAAAAAGGAACAAAGTTGTCAGGCATGCAATGCTGTGAAAGAACCTGTGGGACATTCAATGAAGCAAAATGAGCCAGAAACAAAAGAGCAATTATTGTATGGTCTCCTTTAGAAAATGCTTATAAGAAAACAGGGGCCTAGATTGTAAGCTCTTCTAGCAGTCACTTTTAGTCTGGACTGGTAATTATTATTTCTGGATTTTGAGAGGCTGTTTATATACATACAACCTGGAATTCAGAGAAAGGAAGGAAGCCGATCAGGCTGGGATTAAGGTAATTCAGAATACAGGGGTAAGGAAGACATTGTCTATATTTTAGAATCTCATCTACTCCTTGAGACCAAAAGAAGAAAGGTTTATTTTGTCCAGAACCTAAATTTTCTGTAGCACCTAATCTAACTTAATCTGTCTGGATAGTTCACTTAAACAATTCAAACAAAGGGAGCCCAGAATAAGAATGAGGGCCTTTAATCCTATAGAGCTTAATGTAATGCCTGGATATATCCCAAAGTATATTAAGCAGATAATAAAAAAATATTGGCAAAGTCCCTTGACGGATAGGAGAAAAAACATGGAACTATTAAACTTTACCAATTCCCAGTCCAGTCACTTCCCAAAAACAAACAAACAAACAGAAATTCAACAAATGATGCTATAATAACAGGATACTCACATGGAAAATGGAAAAATAATGAAATGTGACCCCACCATACAGCATACACACAAAAAAAGACTGTGAAACAAATTCTGAGGGAAAAGGATTTTCAGTCTAGAATTCTACATACAACCAAATATCAACCAAGAATGAAGATAGAAGAAAGACATGAAAAGAATTAAGCATGAACCAAGAAAGTGGAGGACTTGAGACATGAGATAGAAACAGAGAATCCAACATGAGAGGCAAAGGGAATCCCCAGGAAGAGGATAAAGGGAGATCCCAGGGTGACTCTGATAGAGTAGGCCTGGCATCCAAGTCCAAAAAGATAAAAGTAAACAAATACCTGATGTGATCAGAATAAAGAGGAAATTTAGAAAATGGGAGAACTTGAGGATAAATTAATGGTAAGCCATAAAAATATAAGCAAATCAAAATATCCATAACTCCAAAAAGAACACAAAGCTGTGCAAAGACGGAAAAGTAATCATGACACACTACACAACTCAGCTATGAACAGCTTCTATCTATATGATCATAATAATGTAAAAATTGAACAATGATTGTATTAGTTAGGGTTCTCTAGAGAAACAGAATCAACAGGGAACACTCGCAAATATAAAATTTATAAAAGTGTCTCACATGACCACAGAAACGCAGAGTCCAAAATCCACAGGGCAGGCTGTGAAGCCGACGACTCCGATGGAGGGTCTGGATGAACTCCACAGGAGAGGCTCACCAGCTGAAGCAGGAATGGAACCTGTCTCCTCTGAGTCCTCCTTAAAAGGCTTCCAGTGATTAGATTAAGCATCACTCATTGTAGAAGACACTCCCCTTTGGCTGATTACAAATGGAATCAGCTGTGGATGCAGCTGACGTGATCATGATCTAATTCTATGAAATGTCCTCATTGCAACAGACAGGCCAGCACTTACCCAATCAGATAAACAGGTACCACAACTTGGCCAAGTTGACACATATCCCTAACCATGACAATGATCTATCAAATTTATGACTATTTTGGGATGATCGGGAATAAAACACGTACATAATGAAAACAAGGGAGGGGGGCAATAGATTTGAAAACAAAATTCTGATCTTCTTTAATGGGAAGTCTATAGAAAAATACCTAAAACTGGAAGAAAAAAAAAAGAATCAAGAAGTAATAGTAGTGTAAGCATGTAATTTAGAAATATGGACATAAATGTCAAAATAAACAATTAAAAAGACTGAAAGGGTGGGCCACGGTAGCTTAGCAGGCAGAGTTCTCACCTGCCATGCAGGAGACCTGGGTTCAATTCTCAGTGCCTACCCATGCAAACAAACAAACAAAAAGAACGAAAAGCGTTACTTCTGGCTTGCCATAACCTTACTTGTAACTATGTCTCTGTGTATGTGTGTGACTGTGTAAATAAAACCTTGATAAAGTACAAACTTAAAAAGTGAGTAAATTTTCTAAAGAAAATAGGAAACTGTCACTAACATTTCTGAATAAACAGTTTCTTTTTAAATTTCTGCATACTTGGAGCCACCATCCATAAAACTGGTATTGGACAAAGGACATATCACTGTCCAAGAGTGGTTATTATAATGGACCAGATGATTAGTAAACTGAATTTAATATACATATCAGCTAGAAAGTTCTGTGAAAAAAAATGATTATTTGATTAAAAATCTAAAACCTTAAAAGACGGTGTATTGTTTTGAAACTGTTATATATCATGGAAAAGCCACATTCTTTTCATTCTAATCCAATCGCGTAGGGACAGACATTGTCTGGGTGGGACTCTCAGGTTAGATTATTTCCATGGTGGTATGGCCCCACCCATTCAAAGTGGGTCTTAATTTACTAGAGTCCTTAAAAGAGTTCATGGAGAAAGAGAGTAAGAGCTGATACAGAGAGCAAATGTTTTAGACATAGACATCTGAAGCTGCTTGCAGAGCCAACATAGAAAGTCACTGGTATCAGAAAGCAACCTGGGAGCAAAGGACTAGGAAATGCCAGCCAAGTGCCTTCTCAGCTGACAGAGAAACCCCAGACATGATCGGCCTTTCTTGACTGAAGGTATGCTCTTGTTAATGCCTTAATCTGGACATTTTCACAACCTTAGAACTGTAAACTTGTAACTTAATAAATCTCCTTTGTCAAAAGCACTTCATTTCTGGCATACTGCATTCTGGCAGCTCTAACAAACTGAAACAGATGGGTAAAGTTAGAAATGAGCTGGGAAGTAATGAGAGTCTTAAAGATGTATAAAAAAGAGTGAGAGAGAGAGAGAAAAGAGTAAAGAGATTAAAATGATTAGAAAGTAATCAATGTGAACTGAAATACAGCCAAATGAAATGCCAAAAGTCTAGTTAATGGTGATGAAAGTATTTTCTGAATAGTAAACATATTCATGAGCCCCTTAGTTATTTCATGATTCTTACCTTTCAACAACTCTAACATTTCCTTAAATGAAAATGATCCACTAGAAAGGCATAAATTTTTTAAAGCTGTTAAAATAGTAGTCTAATCCAATATCAACTGTTAAAACTTTATGGGTAATTAAATAAAACAGGAGTCTGGAAAATCAGTGGAATTTGTCAAAATGACCATTTAAATTGGTCATTCCGCATACTGGCTTTGAATAAACTGGTATTTCAAACAAACAGGCTTTCGCCAAATTGATCAAGAAAGGCTTTAGGGCAGTGGATGGTTCTGCTCCATAGTGGAAATTCGGCAATGTCTAGACACATTTTTTGTGCTCACAACTGGTGGGAGTGGAGGGCAGGGATGCTGTAAACATCCTATAATTCACAGGACAGCTCCCTACAAGAAAAAATTTTCTGGTTCAAAATACCAGTAGTGAGAAGGTTGAGTCCCTACTTTCGGGGAGAGAAATTCATGATTTCACTCTAAGTCTGACGCTCCTATGTTCTATTGGTGACACCACTATCTACTGTATTGTTCAAATGAGAAACTTAAGGATCCATCCCTCTCCCACACTTGCAAATCAAATCAGTCACCTTCTCTCAGCTTCTACTCCTACGGAGCTCCTCTTCTCCGGCGTCTCCCTCAACCCATCCTGCTGCCTCTGCTATGGCCTCTCCAGTCCCACCTTCCACACTGAAGCCATCAAGAGGCCCTTCTTAACCTGGCCCCCTGCATGTCCCCCGTACGTCTAGTCAGTCTCATTTCTCACAACACTCTCATGTCATGTGCCACTGACACTGGAAAAAAAAACAGCTTTAGTTCCTTGATATCATGACTGATGGCAATTTCTTATCTTTACACTTCTGATTAGGCTGTCCCTTCTGCCTTGCTATCCCCTCCCATCCTTGATCCTTGTTTGACTAAGAACTTCTTGCATACAAGAACTGAACCATGGACTTCCTGGAAGATGGCGGCTTAGTAAGACGCGCGGATCTTAGTTTCTTCTCCAGGACACCTACTAGGGGAGTAGAAACGATACAGAAAGCGCCCAAAGCCACAACAGAGATAAAAAAGACAGCGTACCCCATCCTGGAACGGCTGGCTGGCTGAGAGAAGCAGCTCGGGTGAGATCGCCGAGGCGCGCGGGCCTTACCGGGCGGGGTGGCAAGTGGCTGGAGTTACTCCCTTCCCCCTTCCCGGGCCGGCTGGGAGAATTGGAGAGGCGGTCCCCTGAAACAAAGACGGCTGGCGCCCACACCACGCGCAGCCCCCGGGCCAACTGAGAGAATTGGATCGGAAACCCCCAGGCCGCGGAGAACGGTGACGGGTGGGGGAGGCCCCTTCCAAACCCGTGACTCCCGGGGAACGTGCACTCTCTCGGGCGGGCCGCTGCCGCTGGCGCCCTCCCGCCACGCTTGTTGCCCAGGGCCGACTAGGAAATTCGGACGGGCTCTTTCCCTGGCTGCGGCGACCAGCAACCCTCCCTGCGTTCGGACCCCGGGCCGGCTCAAGCCGTTTCGGCTAGCGAACCCCCAGGACAGTGAGAGTTTTCCAAAGTTTAAGGTCCCACAGCACCTTTTACTGGTGGGACCCGCAGACAAACGTGTGCCACGAGCGCCACCTACTGGGCAGGATAAGAAAAACAGAACCCAGAGATTTCACAGAAAAATATTACAACCTTGCTGGGTCCAACACCAAGAGAAATCTGAATAAATGCCCAGACGCCAGCAGCAGAAGATAACTGTCCACGCTCAAAAGATTGAGAATATGGCCCAGTCAAAGGAACAAACCAATAGCTCAAATGAGACACAAGAGCTGAGACAACTAATCCTGAATATACGAACAGAAATGGAAAACCTCTTCAAAAATGAAATCGATAAATTGAGGGAGGACATGAAGAGGACATGGGCTGAACATAAAGAAGAAATAGAAAAACTGAAAAAACAAATCGCAGAACTTATGGAAGTGAAGGATAAAGTAGCAAACATAGAAAAAATAATGGATAGCTACAATGATAGATTTAAAGAGACAGAAGATAGAATTAGTGATTTGGAGGATGGAACATCTGAATCCCAAAAAGAAACAGAAACTATTGGGAAAAGAATGGAAAAATTTGAACAGGGTATCAGGGAACTCAAGGACAATATGAACCGCACAAATATACGTGTTGTGGGTGTCCCAGAAGGAGAAGAGAAGGGAAAAGGAGGAGAAAAACTAATGGAAGAAATTTTCACTGAAAATTTCCCAACTCTTATGAAAGACCTAAAATTACAGATCCAAGAAGTGCAGCGCACCCCAAAGAGATTAGACCCAAATAGGCGTTCTCCAAGACACTTACTAGTTAGAATGTCAGAGGTCAAAGAGAAAGAGAAGATCTTGAAAGCAGCAAGAGAAAAACAATCCATTACATACAAGGGAAACCCAATAAGACTTTGTGTAGATTTCTCAGCAGAAACCATGGAAGCTAGAAGACAGTGGGATGATATATTTAAAATACTAAAAGAGAAAAACTGCCAACCAAGACTCCTATATCCAGCAAAATTATCCTTCAAAAATGAGGGAGAAATTAAAACATTCTCAGACAAAAAGTCACTGAAAGAATTTGTGACCAAGAGACCAGCTCTGCAAGAAATACTAAAGGGAGCACTAGAGTCAGATACAAAAAGACAGAAGAGAGAGATATGGAAAAGAGTGTAGAAAGAAGGAAAATCAGATATGATATATATAATACAAAAGGCAAAATGTTAGAGGAAAATATTATCCAAACAGTAATAACACTAAATGTCAATGGACTGAATTCCCCAATCAAAAGACATAGATTGGCAGAATGGATTAAAAAACAGGATCCTTCTATATGCTGTCTACAGGAAACACATCTTAGACCCAAAGATAAACATAGGTTGAAAGTGAAAGGTTGGGAAAAGATATTTCATGCAAATAACAACCAGAAAAGAGCAGGAGTGGCTATACTAATATCCAACAAATTAGACTTCAAATGTAAAACAGTTAAAAGAGACAAAGAAGGACACTATATACTAATAAAAGGAACAATTAAACAAGAAGACATAACAATCATAAATATTTACGCACCGAATCAGAATGCCCCAAAATACGTGAGGAATATACTGCAAACACTGAAAAGGGAAATAGACTCATATACCATAATAGTTGGAGACTTTAACTCACCACTCTCATCAAGGGACAGAACATCTAGACAGAGGATCAACAAAGAAATAGAGAATCTGAATATTACTATAAATGAACTAGACTTAATAGACATTTATAGGACATTACATCCCACAACAGCAGGATACACCTTTTTCTCAAGTGCTCATGGATCATTCTCAAAGATAGACCATATGCTGGGTCACAAAGCAAGTCTTAACAAATTTAAAAAGATTGAAATCTTACACAACACTTTCTCAGACCATAAAGGAATGATGTTGGAAATCAATAATAGGCAGAGTGCCAGAAAATTCACAAATACGTGGAGGCTCAACAACACACTCCTAAACAACGACTGGGTCAAAGAAGAAATTGCAAGAGAAATTAGCAAATACCTCGAGGCGAATGAAAATGAAAACACAACATATCAAAACTTATGGGACGCAGCAAAGGCAGTGCTAAGAGGGAAATTTATTGCTCTAAATGCCTATATCAGAAAAGAAGAAAAGGCAAAAATTCAGGAATTAACTATCCATTTGGAAGAACTGGAGAAAGAACAGCAAGCTAACCCCAAAGCAAGCAAAAGGAAAGAAATAACAAAGATTAGAGCACAAATAAATGAAATTGAAAACATGAAAACAATAGAGAAAATCAATAAGGCCAGAAGTTGGTTCTATGAGAAAATCAATAAGATTGATGGGCCCTTAGCAAGATTGACAAAAAGAAGAAGAGAGAGGATGCAAATAAATAAGATCAGAAATGGAAGAGGAGACATAACTACTGACCTCACAGAAATAAAGGAGGTAATAACAGGATACTATGAACAACTTTACGCTAATAAATACAACAATTTAGAGGAAATGGACGGGTTCCTGGAAAGACATGAACAACCAACTTTGACTCAAGAAGACATAGATGACCTCAACAAACCAATCACAAGTAAAGAAATTGAATTAGTCATTCAAAAGCTTCCTAAAAAGAAAAGTCCAGGACCAGATGGCTTCACATGTGAATTCTACCAAACGTTCCAGAAAGAATTAGTACCAATTCTCTTCAAACTCTTCAAAAAAATCGAAGTGGAGGGAAAACTACCTAATTCATTCTATGAAGCCAACATCACCCTCATACCAAAACCAGGCAAAGATATTACAAAAAAAGAAAACTACAGACCAATCTCTCTAATGAATACAGATGCAAAAATCCTCAATAAAATTCTAGCAAATCGTATCCAACAACACATTAAAAGAATTATACATCATGACCAAGTAGGATTCATCCCAGGTATGCAAGGATGGTTCAACATAAGAAAATCAATTAATGTAATGCACCATATCAACAAATCAAAGCAGAAAAATCACATGATCATCTCAATTGATGCAGAGAAGGCATTCGACAAGATTCAACATCCTTTCCTGTTGAAAACACTTCAAAAGATAGGAATACAAGGGAACTTCCTTAAAATGATAGAGGGAATATATGAAAAACCCACAGCTAATATCATCCTCAATGGGGAAAAATTGAAAACTTTCCCCCTAAGATCAGGAACAAGACAAGGATGTCCACTATCACCACTATTATTCAACATTGTGTTGGAGGTTCTAGCCAGAGCAATTAGACAAGAAAAAGAAATACAAGGCATCAAAATTGGAAAGGAAGAAGTAAAACTATCACTGTTTGCAGACGATATGATACTATACGTCGAAAACCCGGAAAAATCCACAACAAAACTACTAGAGCTAATAAATGAGTACAGCAAAGTAGCAGGTTACAAGATCAACATTCAAAAATCTGTAGCATTTCTATACACTAGTAAGGAACAAGCTGAGGGGGAAATCAAGAAACGAATCCCATTCACAATTGCAACTAAAAGAATAAAATACCTAGGAATAAATTTAACTAAAGAGACAAAAAACCTATATAAAGAAAACTACAAAAAACTGCTAAAAGAAATCACAGAAGACCTAAATAGATGGAAGGGCATACCGTGTTCATGGATTGGAAGACTAAATATAGTTAAGATGTCAATCCTACCTAAATTGATTTACAGATTCAATGCAATACCAATCAAAATCCCAACAACTTATTTTTCAGAAATAGAAAAACCAATAAGCAAATTTATCTGGAAGGGCAGGGTGCCCCGAATTGCTAAAAACATCTTGAGGAAAAAAAACGAAGCTGGAGGTCTCGCGCTGCCTGACTTTAAGGCATATTATGAAGCCACAGTGGTCAAAACAGCATGGTATTGGCATAAAGATAGATATATCGACCAATGGAATCGAATAGAGTGCTCAGATATAGACCCTCTCATCTATGGACATTTGATCTTTGATAAGGCAGTCAAGCCAACTCACCTGGGACAGAGCAGTCTCTTCAATAAATGGTGCCTAGAGAACTGGATATCCATATGCAAAAGAATGAAAGAAGACCCATCTCTCACACCCTATACAAAAGTTAACTCAAAATGGATCAAAGATCTAAACATTAGGTCTAAGACCATAAAACAGTTAGAGGAAAATGTAGGGAGATATCTTATGGATCTTACAACTGGAGGCGGTTTTATGGACCTTAAACCTAAAGCAAGAGTACTGAAGAAGGAAATAAATAAATGGGAACTCCTCAAAATTAAACACTTTTGTGCATCAAAGAACTTCATCAAGAAAGTAGAAAGACAGCCTTCACAATGGGAGACAATATTTGGAAATGATATATCAGATAAAGGTCTAGTATCCAGAATTTATAAAGAGATTGTTCATCTCAACAACAAAAAGACAGCCAACCCAATTACAAAATGGGAAAAAGACTTGAACAGACACCTCTCAGAAGAGGAAATACGGATGGCCAAGAGGCACATGAAGAGATGCTCAATGTCCCTGGCCATTAGAGAAATGCAAATCAAAACCACAATGAGATATCATCTCACACCCACCAGAATGGCCATTATCAACAAAACAGAAAATGACAAGTGCTGGAGAGGATGCGGAGAAAGAGGCACACTTATCCACTGTTGGTGGGAATGTCAAAGGGTGCAACCACTGTGGAAGGCAGTTTGGCGGTTCCTCAAAAAGCTGAATATAGAATTGCCATACGACCCAGCAATACCATTGCTAGGTATCTACTCAAAGGACTTAAGGGCAAAGACACAAACGGACATTTGCACACCAATGTTTATAGCAGCATTATTTACAATTGCAAAGAGATGGAAACAGCCAAAATCTCCATCAACAGAAGAGTGGCTAAACAAACTGTGGTATATACATACGATGGAATATTATGCAGCTTTAAGACAAGATAAACTTATGAACCATGTAATAACATGGATGGACCTAGAGAATATTATGCTGAGTGAATCCAGCCAAAAACTAAAGGACAAATACTGTATGGTCCCACTGATGTGAGAATAAACTTGAAATATGTCATTGGTAACAGAGTTCAGCAGGAGTTAGAAACAGGGTAAGACAATGGGTAATTGAAGCTGAAGGGATACAGACTGTGCAACAGGACTAGATACAAAAACTCAAAAATGGACAGCACAATAACACCTAATTGTAAAGTAATCATGTTAAAACACTGAATGAAGCTGCATCTGAGCTATAGGTTTTTGTTTTGTTTTGTGTTGTTTTGTTTTGATTTTACTATTATTACTTTTATTTTTTTCTCTATATTAACATTCTATATCTTTTTTGGTTATGTGGCTAGTTCTTCTAAACCAATGCAAATGTACTAAGAAATGATGATCATGCAGCTATGTGATGATGTTAAGAATTAATGATTGCATGTGTAGAATGGTATGATCTCTAAATGTTGGGTTAATTTCTTTTTTTCCGTTAATTAAAAAAAAAAAAAAAAAGAGAAGGGATAATTGGAGATGAAGGGATACAGACTGTACAACGGGACTGGATATAAAAACTCAGAAATGGACAGCACAATACTACCCAATTGTAATGCAATTATGTTAAAACACTGAATGAAGCTGCATGTGAGGTATAGGTTTTTTGTTTTTGTTTTTTTTGTTTTTTTTTCTTTCTATTGTTTTAATTCTTATTCTGTTGTCTTTTTATTTCTTTTTCTAAATCGATGCAAATGTACTAAGAAATGATGAATATGCAACTATGTGATGTTATTAAGAATTACTGATTGTACATGTAGATTGGAATGATTTCTAATTGTTTTGTTAATTCTTTTTTTAATTAATAAAAAAAAAAAAAAAAAAAAAAAAAAGAACTGAACCATCTTTATATTCTCAGTACAGAGGTCCTAGTTTGACACAGATGAATAAATAGCTAAGCAGACATGGCTGGCTAGAGTATTAAGCTTAATACAGGGAAGCAGTTAGAGACAATAAAGCTAGGAAAATGGGTCAAGAACTTCAAATACTAAACCCAAGACTTCAGATAATCCAGGGTTTTTTTTTTATTTAGAATAACGCTACAAAAGCTGCTTGAAGAGGGGGAACCAGCATTACCAAACCCCACCACATGGAGTGGTTTGGGCCAAGAACTTTGTAGGTATTATTTTCTTTAGTCACAACAATCTTGGAATGGGGTAAGGGATAGAAGGTGTTATTTCCCCTTTGATCAATGAAAAAGAAGAGTCATGGACAAGCTAATTAATTTGCCCATGGTTAAGGTATTTAGATCTGAAGACAGGTTTCAAATCTAATCTGTAACTCTAAATCTCAACTTTGCTTTTCATGGTCTTTGGTGTTGTCATTCTCTCATTTTTGACCCTCATCTTGTCTACTCTATCTCAGAAGTGTTTTCAGAGTCTCTCCCACTACCACAGGTTCCCATTTTACCTCTCAATTCAAAGCCTAGACTCTTTCCACCACACCTTCCTTTAAGAAAATAGATGGGTATTTTTAAAAGGGGATAAGAAGGTAATTTCACTGGAGTGAACTACAGATGAACAAAAAGATTCCTGCTCTCATGGAGCTTTCAAGTATAACAAGAGAAACCGACAAAACCCAGTAAACATATGTAACATGAAAATTGCAATGGAAAAAAGAAAAGGTGATATTTGGGCAAGACTTAAAGAAGTTAGAATTAATCATGTGGATTTCTGGAAGAAAAAAGTCCCAAGTGAAGAAAACAACTAGTGCCAAATTTCTGAGATTGGAATCTGCCTGATGTGTTCAAAGAGCAGCAAGAAGACTGGCAATAACTATGTGATGATATTGTGAATTATGGATTATATATGTAGAACGGAATGAGCATATGTTAAGAATGTGTTTATTTCTTGTAATATTTTTTTAATTAATTAAAAAAAGGAAAAATTAAGGAAAGGAAAAAATAAAGCACTGTATTTGGAAAACAGTTAAGATGGCTTTTAAAAATCCACCATAAACAATGTCTAAAGAAAAAGGACAAACTGAAAATAAATTTGGTACACATCACAGAAAATTTAAATTTCCCTAATATAAAGAGCTCCTATAAAATAAGATAATGGCAAATCACACAACAGACACAGGTAAAAAGATATAAATTGACATTTCGTAGAATAGAAAATAAATTATACACACACACGTATCCACACATAAACATATAAAAAAGTGCCCAATCTCATCACAATTATTAAAAAAAAAAAGAAAACTAGCAAAGACAGGAAAAGGAGGGTGGCACTAATAAAGCAGAGTAGAAAAAACAAAGTATGAGGGCAGGAAAAAACTTCTTCATTATAAGGCAACCTCTCAAGGCAAGTAGATAGGATGAAGGAAACAAACAAAAAAAAGAAGACCGGCAATGAGTATAGTGAGTGAAGACAGATGTCAAAGCTGAAGCTGAAAAAGTAAAAGGAAGTCAGATCCTGGAAGGCTTTATCCTTGTAACAACTCCATGAGGTCATTACTATTACCAAGCCCCATTTTATAGTTGAGGTATCTGAGGCACAAAGGAGTTAAATGACTTGACCAAGGTCACATACAACGCTACGTCAGATTATGAACCCAAACAGTTATTACCATATGTGGTTTAAAAACATGATCCCAGAGGCATCTATACACCTTCTATTAAGATACAGGGTCTATATCGCTTCTCTTGGAATCTGTAGACTTGCAACTACTTTGACCAAGAGAGAATAGCAGTAGTAACAATATGTGACTTCTGAGGGTAGGTCATAAAAAGCATGCCGCATCTGTCTGCTTGATTGCTGAAACACTGAGTCCCCAGGGAAGAGTCCATGACACCAAAGCCTCCATGTTGCAGAGGCCCAAGTAGACACTCTGACCAAGAGTCCCAGCTGGGCCCAGTCTTATAACCATACAGGCCAAGATGTCAGATATGTGAGCAAAGAAACAGTCTAGGAATTGGATTCCCCAGCCCAGCTATTCAAGTTCTCCTAACCTTTCCCCCCCCTACTGAGATCCAGATAGAGTGGAGCAGAGACAAACCATTCTTGACTCAATTCCTGACATATGATCTACGGACATAACAAAATGGGTGTTGTTTTACATTACTAAGTTGTAGACTGGTTTGTTCCACTACAATAACTAGAACTATGCAATAAGCAGGAGATAAGGGTTAAAAACCTGAACTAAGTTGACAGAAATGGAGAGAGAAACTGGAATACATTACCATGTTATGTGGTGGGTTCTTCATCACTGAAGGCCTTTAAGAACAGGACTGTAAGTTTAGATGACTTAAAAGAAGAAAACAATAGTAAAGCTACTATAAGATGAGGGGCAGACCTAAGACAGTCAAGGACTGGTCAAGGGAAAGTAGACGAGGAAAGAGAAGGATATAGTGGGTGAAAAGAATGTCATTAAAAAACAGCCTCAAAGGCTACCAGCAACAAAAATTGTTTGTCTCAGTTAAAATTATTCCTCTGGATAAATAACTGTACACCTAAGGACAGAAAACTGGAGTAGGAAGTTGATCTAGGACCACTCCTCTCCAAGATTCTCATTCTAGAATCTGACACCGTAATGAACACAGTCATAAAGGGTACCAAATGAATAAAGAAAAGGGTTATATAAAATCCTGAAATCAAAACCTTTGGTTTCAACTTATTCTACCAATACAGACTTTCACATAAAATGTCCATAGTACAATCCTAACAGTATTTAATATTTCACCCAAAAGCAACTGTCTATTAGCAGGAAATACAGACAAAACACCACCTGCCTTGTACAAACTTCAATTGAGAACACCAAGATCTCACCCAGCACACAGAAACAATGCCTTATCCAGTCTAGGAAAGATTATATAAGGCCAGTCCTAGCTGAGCAGCTCAGGTGGCTAGGGTGCAGTGCTAAGAGAAGTCTAAGCTGAAGAAGTGGAACTCCAAAAAGGATGTCTTTTTCTTATATTACCAACTTCTACCCGAATCGTTATACTATACACACAGACGCAGATGGGTCAGCACCAACCAGTGACCACTACTTACAGATAAACTCCAAGCATATTCTCTAACTTCTTGTGTAAGATAAGACTTCAAAGCTGGGAGACTCCCAGATAAGAGACTTTTTCTTCTTCAGGTTTAATTTAAAAATTTTAAATGGGTGTGAGAAAGGTGAATTTCTGATTAAATCCTTCCAGTGCTGATCAGAATGGGCTACATTCCCTGACTTTGACCCTTACTTCCAGCCTGGGAACAAGTTTCTAGGTATAAAATTTGGCTATATTTTAGGACAATAAAATTCAAACAATCACTTTTGAAATCAAAGATAACACGTACTATCAAATTTTATTAAACTATGTGTAATTCCCTTTTCACTGATTATAATGTGAATCATCATGCCTAGCATAAATAATCAAAATGACCAAGATTTTAATGGCCCTCTCAAATTGAACTCTGTAAGACCCTTCCCTAACCACTCTGACCTAATATGAAATCTCTGCATTCATCAGAGAACAACTTATTTTTAAAAGACCCAAACAATGGTTCAATGAAAGTTGGGTTTGGAGGTTAAAAAGCAGATTAAATGAAACTACATTACATACTTCAAATAAGATATTATGTAAAGTGTAAGTGATCAACAAATGGAAACTATTTTTATTCTTCATAACCACACTTTCTTACAGAGAATGGATTTTTAAAAACGCTTGGAGATTCAACACAATCCTAATCAAAATTCCAAATCATTCTTTGCAGAAATGGAAAAGCCAACCATCAAATTTAAAGGGATGGGAATCATCAAATTAATAGGGTTGGGTAAGGGCCCTTGGAAAATCAAAACCATCTTGAAAAAGAAAATGGCGGACTCACACTTTCCAATTTTGAAACTTATTATGAAGCTACATCATCAAAACAGCATGGTGCTGGCACAAGGACAGACACAGACACCAATGGAATTGAACTGAGAGCTAAGAAATCAACCCTTACATCTGTAGCCAACTGATTTTTAACACAGGTGCTAAGTCCACTCAATGGGGAAAGAATAGTCTTTTCAACAAATGGTGCTGGGAAAACTGGAGAATAATATGCGAAACAATGAAGGTGGACTCCTACCTCAAATCATATACAAAAATTAACTCAAAAGGGACCAAAGACCTAAAGATAAGGCCAAAACTATAAAATTCCTAGAAGAAAATAGGGATGTGTCTTCAGAACACGTGTTAGGCAATGGTTCCTGAGATTTCACACTAGAAGCACAAAAACAAAAAATTGGGAAAATAGACTTGATCAAAACTTAAAACTTCTGTGCATCACAGTGTGACTGTGTGATTATGAAAACTTTGTGTCTGATGCTCCTTTTATCTACCTTATCAACAGGTGAGTAAAACATATGGAATAAAGATGAATAATAGGGGGAACAAATGCTAAAGTAAATTTAGAGTGAAATGCTGGTGATCGGTGAGGGGGAGGGGTGGGGGATATGGTACGTATGTATTTTTTTCTGTTTTCTTTTTATTTCTTTTTCTGAATAGATGCAAATGTTCCAAGAAATGATCATGATGATGAATATGCAACTATGTGATGATATTGTGAATTACTGATTATATATGTAGAACAGAATGATCAAAAATTAAAAAAAAAAAACTTCTGTGCATCAAAGGACTTTATCATGAAAGCAAAAAGACAACCCACAGACAGAAATCCTAGAATGAGCTGGGACTCAGCATCAAGGATTGAGAAAACCTTCTCCACTGAAAGAGGGAAGAGAGAAATGAGACAAAATGAAGTGTCAGTGGCTGAGAGATTTCAAATAGAGTAGAGAGGTTATCCTGGAGGTTATTCTTAGGCATTACGTAGATAAACCCTTCTTAGTTGAAGGTGTATTAGGAGGCTAGAGGGAAGAGCTTGGAACTGTAGAGCTGTGTTCCAGTAGCCATGTTTCTTTAAGATGATCGTATAATGATACAGCTTTCACAAAATGATTGTATGATTGTGAAAACCTTGCTCTGATGCTGCTTTTATCTACAGTATGGACAAATGAGTAAAAAATATGGATTAAAAATAAATAAATAATGGGGGAACAAATGTTAAAATAAATCGAGGAGAGGGAAATAGTGATCAATGAGAGGGAGGGGCAAGGGGTATGGTATGTATACGAGTTTTTTCTTTTTATTTCTTTTTCTGGAGTGATGTAAATGTTCTGAGAAATTATCATGGTGATGAATATACAACTATGTGATGATATCATGAGCCACTGATTGCACACCAAGTATGGAATGTTCATACATTAAGAATGTTTGCATTGTATGTTGATCGATTTTATTAATAAAATTTTTTTAAAAAGACCACCCATAGAATGGGAGAAGATACTTGGAAATCACATATCTCATGGGAGTTTAATGATATAAAGAAATCTCACAACTCAAAAACAAAGACAAACAATTCAATTTAAAAAAATGGGCAAGGGCAGTAGCCAGCCGACCAGGCTATGTGATGTTTCCACAGTACCTACTCACAGCCTTGGGACTGGTCTCCCTCCTCTCCCACTCTGGGCAGCATTGAGGGGAGAGCACACACAAGGAGTAGAGGGGCTTCTCTCCTGGCCTCTGGCCGACTACCAGCGTAGCTGTGGTGTGCGTAAGCCCAGAGGCTCTCCCTGTACCTGATGGGTGGATACCCAGGAACTCGGCCTTCCGGCTGATCCCAGCTCAGGCAGCTCTGAAGCATCAGTGGGCAATACCACGTATTATGGAAAATTGCAGCTGGTGTTGTGATCACTGCAGTGGCCTCAAGTCTCCGAGCCCTGCACCCCCATTGTAGGGTTGTAGGCAGCCAGCTTACCAGCACCAGAGCCTCACAGTACCAGTGCCTTTGCCCAGGACCAGCGACTGAGTGAAGTGAGATGTACCCAGTAGTCAGCAAACTAGAGATTCACAGGACTGAATCCAAACTGTCAAAGGAAGAGGGCTTTATATTTATAGTGCACAATGCAAATGTTTTATTTGCTTTCTTACCTCGTTTAAGTTCTCCCTTGAAATTGTCCTCATCTTGTCAACCTCTAAAATGATATCCCTTTGTTTTGAATGGTTTTTCACTAAACTGATTAAGTTGTCCAACAGTTTTCAGTAGGTCCCAGTTTGTAAATTATCAGAATTCTTTGTCTTCCATGCTACATGAATTGAGAGTTACCTACTGACTGGGTCTTGATGCCTTTGATCACAGAAATAAATTATCCCTCGAAGACAATTAGGTCCTTAATGAGATAACAATGAAATCCTGCACTATAGTAGGTGCTCAGTAAATGTTTAGCCCCCTTCTTCCTGAAATTTCATTCAACAAAGTCTGTACCAACATTACCTTATTCTCCCAGTACAGTAGTCACCATGCTTGATAGTGGCCCACATGTCATCCATATGTTTTTTCCTCATTGGAGGCAGCTGAGAATAGAATATTGTTGATTGTTGGTACGTACTAAAGACCTACAAAATGACTATCACTCCAGCTATTAACTCTAGCCTCCTTGTAGTTTCCTGGTCTGGTATTAAACCACAGAATGCTATTTACGTTGTTATTCAGCAGAATCAGTTGCATTCTCTGCCATTTAAGTGAGACTGATAAGGCTCTGGACTAGAAGGTACAAATGATCTTCATCACCCCCTAGTCATTTTTATGAGGAAAAAACAAAGGTAAACCAAAGAAAAAGTATGTTACATTTCCTTTAGGCTTGCTAGCTGATTTCCTGTATAGTACTCTGATCATATATTAGAATTACATCCTAACTCAAATATATGAATTCTTCCAAATTTTAGGATTTGTCCCTAATTAAAAAGGCTTCTCTGGGTCATTATAGCCATGAAACAAAAACTCACTGGGGTCTTGAGTTACACCGGCTCCCGGGCCTCCGGCGCCGCAGACCCGACGGGGGGTGGTCGTGTCCCGGGGGAGGATGAGGCCGGGATTGCGCGCCCTGGAGGTGCGCCGGGTCCCCGTTGACCCCGCGTCTCTCTGCAGCCCGCCGCCGCCGCCGCCGCCATGCCCTTCTCTAACAGCCACAACGCGCTGAAGCTACGCTTCCAGGCCGAGGACGAGTTCCCCGACTTGAGCGGCCACAACAACCACATGGCCAAGGTGCTGACCCCCGAGCTGTACGCCGAGCTGCGCGCCAAATGCACGCCCAGCGGCTTCTCGCTGGACGACGTCATCCAGACCGGCGTGGACAACCCTGGTGCGTGCACCCCTGGGACAGGGTCTCGGTGCCCCACCCCAGACACCCCGGGGCAGGGTCCCGGCACGCCCTCCGCAGGGCCGCTCCCCCTCCCCGGGGAAGGATTCTGGAGCCCCCCTCCCCGCAAAACACCCCTTGGGCAGGGTCCGGGCGAGGGAGGCGCCCCTCCTTCCCGCGCAGGCGTAGGGGCCTGCTCAGCGGCGCGGGCTGGCCTGGCAGTGACGTCAGTGTCCCCGTTCCGCGGCCCCCTCCCCCCAGGCCAACCGTACATCATGACGGTGGGCTGCGTGGCGGGCGACGAGGAATCGTAGGACGTGTTCAAGGACCTCTTCGACCCCATCATCGAGGACCGGCACGGGGGCTACAAGCCCTGCGACGAGCACAAGACCGACTTGAACCCGGAGAACCTGCAGGTGCGGGGGCGCGGCGGCGCGGGTCCAGCGGGTCGGGGCCGGGGGTTCTCGGGCGCTCACCCCCGCTTCGCCCCCAGGGCGGCGATGACCTGGATCCCAACTACGTGCTGAGCTCGCGGGTGCGCACCGGTCGCAGTCTCCGCGGCTTCTGCCTCCCCCAGCACTGCAGCCGCGGGGAGCGCCGCGCCATCGAGAAGCTGGCAGTGGAAGGTAGGGGACCCAGGTCGGCGGGCCGCCGGGGGCCGTTCTGGGTCCCGCCCCGGATTGTTTACGGGTCACCCGAGCCACCGCCGCGCTCTTATCTGCGCGTGCCTGGGTCCGGTTTCCCGGAGGGCGGGCGGCCCAGGCAGCGCGCCCCCTCGCTGCCCACCGAGGTCTGTGGCCCAGAGAGGGCGGGCCAGTACCAAAGGCCACACAGCAGACTATTGATTGCTTGCTGGGCTGGAGCTGAGTGCTCTTTCTTCCATTCCCTCTCTGAGCTGTACCCCCAGGGCTGCTGGGGCTGGGGTCTTGGGAGGAGCCCACACTCCTGGATATCCCCTGGTCTGAGGGGGAGGTCTGGGGGGGTGCTGTAGGGTTTTTCCTGGGGGGGCGCCTAGGGAGGAGCTGGACCCCGGCTGTGTCTCCTTCCCACAGGCACAATGACAATAAGAGTTTCCTGGTGTGAATCAACGAGGAGGACCACCTGCGGGTCATCTCCATGCAGAAGGGGGGCAACATGAGGGAGGTCTTCACCCGCTTCTGCAATGGCCTCACCCAGGTGCTGCCCCAGCATGGGCTCATGCCATGGGGGAGTCTGTGCCAGGGGGACCCAGGCCAGGGCCCGGCCACTCCCGAGGGTAGGCTCAGCCTGGCCTCCCCTCATACTGTCTTTTCCACCTCCAGATTGAAACACTTTTCAAGTCTAAGAACTATGAATTCATGTGGAACTCCCACCTGGGCTACATCCTCACCTGCCCATCCAACCTGAGGACAGGGCTGCGGGCAGGTGTGCACATCAAGCTGCCTCATCTGGGCAAGCACGAGAAGTTCTCAGAGGTGCTCAAGCGGCTGCGGCTTCAGAAGCGAGGCACAGGTGAGGGGAGGGCAGGAGAGGGGGAACTGCAGGCCCACTAGGGGCAGCCCCACCCTAGCCCCCACCTCCCCTCCAATCACCTCGCTGCTCTCCAGGGGGCGTGGACACCGCTGCCCTGGGTGGGCTCTTCGAGGTCTCCAATGCGGACTGCCTGGGCTTCTCGGAGGTGGAGCTGGTGCAGATGGTGGTGGACGGGGTGAAGCTCCTCATCGAGATGGAGCAGCGGCTGGAGCAGGGCCAGCCCATCGACGACCTGATGCCCGCCCAGAAGTGAAGCCTGGCCTGCCCCTGCCACCAGCCCTGCCGCTTCCGAACTTATTGCCTGGGCAGTGCCTGCCCGTGCCCCTGGTGCTCCCCGCCTGGCGGCCGAGCCCCTAACCTTGCTGTAGAGACTTCTGTCACCCATGGTAGAGTTTATTTTTTTGATGGCTAAGATGTTGCTGATGCTGAAATAAACTAGGTATTTGGCCTGCTCTACGTCTCCGAGTGGAGCCTCCCTGTTCCCAGGGGCCTGGAGGTCAGACTGGGGGTCCCTGTCCTGAGTCTGCCAGTTTTCACTTTTCCCTGCCATTTGCTACCAGTTCTGCTTCAGTTTTCTCTAAGTTGGGACAGTAGCCAAGAGGGGGCCAGAAGCGAGCCCACTGAACCCTATTCCACTGTGGGCCAGTGGGGCAGGGGCCTGGGGAGAGGGAGCAGCCCCAGGGGCGGCTGAGCCACGTGAGCCACGTGTGCAGCTCAGGGCACTAGCTCAACTCTGTCCAGCAGGGGAGGCCAGACAGGAAGGGCTGTGAGGGAGGGTAGGGCAGGAACCCAGAAACCTGAGGCGTTTCTGTTCCCTCCCTGCCAGTCCCCTCAGCCCTGTTCCTACTCCTGACTCCCTGCTCACGCCCGTCCACTCCCCTCCCTGCCACCCACTTTGTCCTCATTTCCTTCTGTGATGCCATCCCCAGGCCCAGCCCTCCAGCCCTTTCCAGACACCAGTGGCCTGGTGTTAGTCCCTCCTCTCCGGAGCTTTCCCTGTGTCAGAGCCCCTCAGCCTACCATGGTGGGGACCCTGGCCCAACAGCATGGACATGGAGCTGCTCAGGGGCCATGTCTTCCTGGCCTCTGTTTTCCCCTCCCAGTTGCCCCTCCCTCTCCTGCTTCTTGTTCTGGGTTCTTGCCAAGGGTGAGCCCTTGGAGGCCCACGGCCAGCTGGATGATCTGGCTTCGGGTAGAATGCCTGTTTTCCCCTAACCCCCACCCTCAGCTATGCACACGCAGTCTGCCCTGCCACCTGCTGGCTAAGGCGTCCTCTTCCCTGATGCCCTGCGACTAGGGGAGGGGGGAGCCAGGCATGGCCCTCGTACCTGCTGCCTTGTAGCTGGGTGTAGTGTGGACAGGGGTGGGTACCCCTGCCCCCAGCACATCTGGAATGTCACCATTGAAGTTTCTGGATTAACCTGCCCTCCTTTCCCTGGGATGAGAGGGGTGTGTCAACCTCTGGGTCCCCAGACCGCAGGACAAGCCCAGGTGCAGGTAGGCGATGTGGGTGTCCTCACGTTGGCTTCAGTGGCCAGACTTGGACTGGGGTGGCATGCAGGATGACCAGGCTGAGGAGGGTTCTGGGGAGCCTTTGCCAGGAGAGGGGGTAGGTCTGGGGCCCTGAAGGTTCCTGAGTGAGCACTTGGTGGTGGGCTGGCACTCAGCCCCTCCCTGGCTGGTGGCCTTGGGGCCGGGGCCAGCTCCGAGCTTGTACCTTCACCCGCAAAGACGTGGGCCAGGCCAGAGGCAGGAGCAGGCAGGACTGAGGACGTTCAGCTTCGGGTTATCTGGCCCACTCCAGCTCCCTCGCTCACACCATTCCCCCACCCAGGGTGCCCTTTCTCCCACTCCTTCCAATCCAACTCCAGTTGAAGACCAGCCTGTAGGCTCTCACTGCCCTCGGCACCAGCCTGGGTGGAGGGGGACTATGTGGAACCCACCCACCCTGAGCTGAGGCGCCTGGTCCCACAGGCCCGGCACTTCTTAAGGATGTTGTAGATACTCCCCTTTCTGGACTATCAGGATGGGGCACTCCCAGAACCACTGGTGGTCAAAGTAGATGAAACCTCAAGTCACCGAGAAGGGGTCTCCCCCACTTCAGCAGGGCCTTGCTCTAGACCACTCCTCAAGTGCTCAGAACAAGTTCAAGGCCACCTCCCTCAGAGCTCGTGGCCTTCGTTCACCCAGATCCCCAAGGTCCCGTCTTGCCCTCCTCATCTCATACAGGGCACCTGATAAACGGTCAGGATCCCCTGCTGGGAATGCGGCCTCCCTGGTTCTCTGAGTCCTAAGGGCAGGTGCGCTCCCACGGTGGGCTGGGGTGTGGAGGCCCTTCCACCCCTCCAGCTGCCCACCCTAAATCTCCCCAGGTGGAGTCCGTCTAGGTGCGGTCAGCGGCTGAGGTGCCACCTGTGCCATCAGTCCACAGTGCCCATGATGCATGGGAGAGCCAGGCCTCCACAGGGCTTGCAGCACAGCTGGGCCCTGCAGGCTGAGTTGGCATCACCTCAAAACCACTGCTTCACTCTTGGGCCACTTGCCTTGTGACCCATCATTTCCTCCTTGCCTTGCTTGGGTGAACTGCTTAATTCTTTGGGGGACAAGGCAGGGCTCTGTCCACACCCCCTCAGTAGGTACACTAGCCTTTCTGGCTAGTTCCTCAGAAGAGTTCCACGTGCCTCCCTTTTTCCAAGCTTTCTTGGGGCACGGATTCCAGAGACCTAATTTTCTTGGAATTCATGGTCAAACATGGGCAGTTCAAGAAATGCTCCATCAAACCATAATGCCTAGGATGGTAAGGGTGCAAGAACACACTTATACTCATTTACTGTCTTGGGTTGAGAACAAATCTTTCTGTGGGGCCTCCTGGCAACACTAATCGCAAACATTTACAGCATCCATACTTGCCAGTCAGTAATTCCACGCCCAGGAAAGCTGCTGCCTGGGTCTGTCCCGTGCACTGGGGGATGTTGAGTACCGTCTCTGATCTACCCACTAGCTGTCAACCAAAAATGTATTGACATTGACAAATGCCACCCCCTTCCCCTTTGAAAACTACTCCCTACAAAAATAATTGAGATACAATTGTTTCTATTTTATTATTATTTTTAAAATTTTTAATTTAATTTTATTTACTTATTTATTTTTTTATTATATGGGCAGGCACCGGGAATCGAACCCAGGTCCTCTGGCATCACAGGCAAGCATTCCTACCTGCTGAGCCACCGTGGCCCGCCCAGATAAATAACTTTTAAAATTTTTTTTGTGGGGGTGCATGGTCTGGTCTGGGAATTGAACCCAGGTCTCCCGCATGAGAGGTGAGCATTCTACCACTGAACCACCCGTGCACCCGAGATACAATTATTTTTAATAGTGAAAAACTGGTAATGACTGCTGACAGTAATAGCTTGGCTAAAAAATCACTATACCTCATCCTGGATGGGGTCCTTGATGCAGCAATGGTGTGCAACATTTGGTGAGATGCTGACATCTCACTGAAGTGTAAAAACAGGTTATAAAATAGCTTGTACTAAGATCCCACACACTCTGTATGGGGAAGAAACCCAAGGAACAGCAGTTAGCTGTGGTTAGGTGGGTGGGTGGGGTAAGTTGAGTCCCTTCTTTAAACTTTATTTTCCAGACTTTCTACAGTGAACCTGTATTACTTACATAAGACAAAATAAGTTCTTTCTTTTTAGTGCTTTTTTTTTTTTAAATAAGTGTCAATGTGTCCCAATTCCCAGGAGGCCTTGCAGCAGCACCTGGACCTTACCGCTGACACCCTGAGGCAGCCGGGCAGGAAGACTCTCCCAGATGGCTAGAAACTGAGGCTCAGATGGACTGGTCCAAGGCTGCCCAGCTCCAAATACTGGGCTCTTTTCACCATTATTATTTTTTTTTTTTTGCTTTTAAGAACATTCTAGACTTCACAAGCGCAAAACTTGCTTCTCTAAGCAGTAGCTTAAGAGCCTGTAATTGCCTGGTGGGTGCCTCATTCTGTATTTCTATTTTTGAACCAACTGGTACATTAACAGAGCTTCCTGAAGCACCCCTGGAGAGGGGAAGGGGGCATTACATTTAACTCACATGGATCCTATGTTAATTTCCTTTTCTTCAGCTTAAAAAAAGGAAATATTTTGATTGGCAGGAAGTCATCTTTCTGGCTGTTAGGTTTCAACTGAGCAGGTGACAGCATTTTGGTTTGGAGAAATGAGGTGTAAAGTGTCTGTATTTATTTAGTACTGCTGAGGGGAGAGGTTTTTGACATGGGGACTGCCAGGAAATGTACAGGTTTCTAAGTCTGGCTGGAGACTTTCCACTCCCAGTGTCTGGGCTCATTCTACCTTTCTCCCCAAACCCATCTTTGAATATAACTGCTTCTACTTGGCTAAAGACATATTTTCAGATCCTTCCAGGGGAAGTCTGAAGAGGGAAGGACTGTGCTTTTCTCTGCTTTCTCCAACCAATCAGGATGTATGGCTGGCACTCCAGCAGCCATCTTGGAAGATGAGGACAAGACCAACCCTGCATGGCCAAGTTGAATATACAAGCCTGGCTGCCTTCATGTAATATGGTAAAAACAGGTGTGATGCCCACAACCACTAGTGGCTTAGCAACTGGGAGTAGGACTGTGAGGACTCTCAAATCCCTCAGGGCTCAGCAGTGAATCTGTTCAGGAATTGAGGTGGATGGAGAAACAACAGCCCCAGAAACAGCCTGGCTTTAGGCATCACTTATGCCAATTTGCACTCAGAATGGCACATGCAGGGAGGGAGGTCCTATGGGGAGATGAGACTGATGGCAATGACACCAACACCTCCAGAACTTTTATTCATCCCCTGCCTCCCTCGACATGCCTACACCCCACTTTCCACAATCTGATCTGCCCACCCAAAGCTTGGGGCCCTGCCTATGCCCTGATCTCCTCCATCAAGGGCAAGACTTCCCAGCCCCCTTTCAAGAAGGAACCTAATTCTCACCCATCACTCCCCTCAGGGTTTACCCTTTATCACTACCCTGTTGCAGAAGTGTTTCACTGGGGAATCTCCTTTCTGAGAGAATGCCAAGGACCTCTCAGGATTTAAGTTTTCCTTCATTAACCCCATGCCACCCACTCTGGGCTGAACCTATCACTGGTGCAGGTGGTTCATGTGTAATACATACTGAGATTATTCCCAAAATATAAAACATAGGAAAAAGCAAAAATTCCCACTAAAACTCAAGTGAAACCTCTTGTCAATACTTTCGATCTGGGTGGGCCACGGTGGCTCAGTGGCAGAGTTCTCATCTGCCATGCTGAAGACCTGGGTTCAATTCCTGGGGCCTACCCATGAAAAAACAAACAAAAAATACTTCTAATCTGGTGTCTGCCCATGCAAAAAACAAGCAAGCAAGCAAAGAAACAAAACAAAACAAAAAAACCCACTTTTAATTCATCAACGGCCCTAAATAGCAACTCAAATGTACTACATGCTCATAAGGAAATAATAAAGGTGACTGACATATTATTGTCTATTTTGAAACTGTTGCCTCTGGGCCTGATGGGAAATGTCTGGGGGAGGCCTGTGTCATGGTTCAAAGCTTCCAACTCCCTTTCCTTCTTCCTTCAGACTAGAAAGGAGGAATGAGATACCTACTGTCTGTTTTATTATTCTGGCTTTGAGGACACAAGAGATTATGGATTTGCTATTTTTCAGACTTAGCCTCAGTGTTTTGGTTCATTTTATTAACAACATCCTAGGAAATATAACAGAGTAAATGTATCCTTCATATTCTGAGCTATCAGGAGAAAAGGAGTGTGGCACGGCCACTCTGGGCTGACGTTTGAGGATCCCTGAGAAAAGCACCTGGGTCTTACAGAGTCCATAGAATGGAGTAAGAATGCAGAGATGTGGGGCACTGGAGCAGCAGGCAACAGCTGAGCCATGCCAAGTCGTAGAGGCCGGCCAGTGGAGGCGACAGAAGGGACCAGCAATTGCTGTCACAGTTGCACAGCAGCACATTTGGGAAACTGGGGGACCGGTGGCCTGGCCCTCTGGGGCCCCATAGATTACCCTCTATCAAAGGACTCCTGGTGCCAGGCTGGGGAACATGGATGCTCAGAGAATGCAGTCACACCCCCACCCACAGGCACTCCTTCTTGGAAGGTGAGGCAAGTTTGTGCAGACCCGGCTCTGGAAGAGCCCTGGCACAGGTGGTGTCCCACGCAAGCCACTATCTCCTCCATCTTAAGATCTGTCCCTCCCCATGCAACTGGGACCCTCAACACATTGTCTCTGATGGACAACCAGGGAACTCCACCCTGGGACACTCTGGACCCAAGGAACAGACGTGCACGATGTGGACCCACCTGGTGGGAGAGCAACAACAGCAGTGAGGCCTTACTTGGACATCCGGAGATGTGCTGGCCACCACACACTCCAGTCTGCGACTGCCTTTGTTTGTGCTGCCCCTTCTTCCACTGAGCAGACTCAGGGGTGTGCTTCGAATTGTACCTGCCATCTCTTCACACCTGCCCCCCCACTCACCACCTGGACTGGATGCCCTCTTCAGCCTGGAGTGCAGGCATTCCTTCAGGCCATCCTGGCTGCAGTCAGCTCTGTGACTGAGTCTGGGTCCCTCTCCCCTCTGTGAGCCTGAGAGCTGCTCCAGGATGGGGCTTTGCCTTGTTTATCTTTGTATCCCCAAGGCCCAGCACAGGGTCTGACAGAATGGCTACCTCATGCCACCTCCAAAGTGCGCCTGCTGCTGAATGAATAGAGGAAGAGAGAAACCACGATAAGACTTGTCCAGGAACACATAAAAGAACAGGGGCAATCTCACTTGGAGAAGCAAAAATTCAGGGATGGAACACACTTTTCATCTTCACATATGTGAGCCCTGACTCATTCAAGCTCCCAAGAGCAGAACAGCAACTACTGGGGCGGTGCAGGAAGCCAATCTGCACCAGGGAAATGAAGACTGCTAGAACCCTGCCCAGAACCCTAGGGGCGAGGATCTGGCACCGAGGGGCTCCAGATGCTCTGGAAGCTCTTGATGAGCAACTGCAGCCTCCCTCCTGCTGGAGAGATGAATACTAGAATGTTGGTTTAAAGTAATTCTTAGAGACAAAGCAAGTGGGTGGGATGTAGAGCAAGCAGGCAACTGCAAAATTAACTGGTGGGGGTGGGGCGGGAGAGCCTCAGTGGGATTAGTCATCTCTTCCCAGGGCCATCCCCACCAAGCCCCCTGTTTATCAACTATTTGGTTAAAAAATACCAAAGCCAGCATCCACTGGTAGGATTATCGAAGGAGCTGGAAAAGAAGTGAGACACTTGCAACTTGTAACCAACCAGCCCCAACAGCAACAACAAAAAATCCCTGCCTGTAGCCACCAGATGCCCTGCCTTCCCCATTCCAGTCAAATCCTCTCATCAAGAGGGAGCCGAGTCTAGATGGCCTGCGAACCTCAAGGTTTAGTTTTCTAATCTTTGGCTGGGGAGCAAGAGGCCATTCACCAGTGACTCCTGCTCCACAAGGTTCAGCTTCAGTCCGGCACTGCCTGACAAACGGCTCAAGGCCTGCAGTTTAGACCCTCTATGTTGTCCTCGACACCTAAAAAACCTCTCCAAAATGAGTTCTCACACAGTTACCAAGTCTCAGGCCACTATTCTCCTTTGAAAATTTGGACACTCCACGGCCTGTGAGTCTCTCTGCAAGGGTCGGGCATTGACCAAGGTGCTAGGTCCCAGAGAATTTCGAATCTGGCGAACAGGATACCAGCCCAAGGCAGGGCCCATCTGTTTAAATCCTCATCACTCACCGAGCGCTCGCCTGCTCTGCACCCAAACATGAGCCAGAAGAGGAGAGACAGGCATCAGCAGCAGAGGCGGTGCAGGCCACACCAGGTCCCAGCTGTTGAGCCTTGTCTTCTCTTTGCAACAGGAAGGGCTTCAAGGGTTGGCTGCTGGAGACCAAAGAGGATGTGCCACAAAACAAAATGTGACCCACTGCAGCCTTGCCGTCCTATCCCTGGGCCATTCAGGGACAGAGGCAGATGTGATGTTCTCAAGAACAGTTCTGACCACAACCCACTAAAACTGCCTTCTACTTTCTAGTTATTTTTTTTGCCTGCTTCAATTTTTCTTTTTAAACAAATACTTATTTTGTACTATGTTGTCAAGCAGTGTTTTAGGTACCTGCAATACAGGGAAAGAGAAGGACAAAGAGCCCTGACTACAGGGCTTATACTCCGGTGGTGGTGAACTCGATTGGCTATCAGCATATGGTGCCATAGGTAGTGAAAAGGCAGAAACTGATCAAGGGGGCCTGGGAAAACTGGTTGTAGCTTTGAATGGAACTGCCAGTGTTATCTCTTTGAAATACACGAGCAAAAGCTTCACAGAGGTAAAGGGGTCTGCCCTCCTGCCCAGCAGCAGGCAGCTCTCCCACGAGACTCATCACTCTTGTTACCGTGGATGTACCTGCAAGAGCCATGGGCCAGGAAGAATAGGTGGAACAGGCACATAAGCTTTCCTATGAGCAGGTTCTGAGATGCACTGAGGTTGGTCCTGGAATCCTATTTTAGAAACAGGGAACATTTCCTTATTAAGCCTCAGCCCGGTGAGCAGTGTTCACTCCTGAAAGCTGAGGAATACACAGCTCAGGGAGCTCCATGCCCTGGGTTAAGTTGGGAAGGAAAGAAAAGAAGGTTAGCTTTTCTTATTGTTTCAAAAGAATTTGCCTGGGAGTGTTAGTAAATCTCTCCACATGTTCTGCTTTGCACATGCCTTTGCAATGAACAATCCCAAGGGAGGTCCTATTATTATTACTACTCTGATTTTATGGAGGAGGAAAGGAAGGTTTTGTAGTGTTAAGAGCTTCTCAAGGTCACAAAGCCAGAGCATGGACAGCAAGCTGCCTGGCTGCTGGGCAATTACATAAAATCACTTCGCTGCCATGTGGTGAAATGAATTGTAAAAGGCCCTGTTTCAAAGTGAAGCCCAATACACCCCCTCCAAAAAAAACACCCTGAACCTGCTGCAGTAATTCTAGTGGGGAGCTCAGCACCTCCTATTAGGCAGGGCTTCACCTCCCAGTAAAGTGCTTTCTTATCAAGTTCACCGAAAGCTCCTTGCAATGTTCACTTATCAGTTCTGCTTTCTAGGGCCACGTTTATCTCTTTCAGAGTGTGGCCCTGACACAAAGCAAGCTCTCAGGCATCTGCACCCCCACCCTGCTCCATTTCTCTTCTTGCCCAAACTCAACCCATCACTTCTGATTGCTTTTCTGGGGACAGCTGTCTAGTCACCTTGGTCTCCCTTCCTCCCCAGGGAGGCTACCCAGGCCCACAGGCCCTGCCTAAATGCTTTGTGACTGCCAATAACCAAAATTTGCTGTGTTGTCTGTGTGTCATGCCAGGAGGCTGCTAGAAGATATACCAAGGACTGCCCCTGGAGGAAATGGCAACTCTGCCTGGGCTTTGGTCTTTGAAAGTTGAAAAACCAAAGAACTACAAAGAACTATTTAAAAACAGTTGTCAGATTTGATCTTCATCCTCCTCTTCCACTCAGGGCATCTGCTCTTGTGTAAGGTGTCACAGTTGAGTTCACCTGCGCATTAGCATATTCATCATTTCATGTATTTTGCCCCCTTTAAGCATCCCCACCCCCATCCCCATTTAAAGGTGGGCCATAGAGCTAAGGGCTCCCAGGGAAAATAAGCAATTACAAAACAAAACAAAAGAGTGAAGTTCTGAGCAGTCCAATCTCAGGCTTCCTTTTCCTTTGCATTTTTGAGGCCACTCCTGAGATGTTCCAGCAGACTGTGATGCTGCTCTTAAGGCAGTGGCAAATGGCACTGTGGATCCCAGAGATCATGACGCAAGATCACCCACTAAAACAGAACTGCCTGAGACAGGATATTCAAAGTTACTGTTTCCATAGGAACGGCAACTTCTTCATAACGCATTGGGATTTTTCTTTTAATCATCACCATTCTCTAGGCTTTTAGAGAAACATATGTTGTGAAAATGATAACACTCGTGCTTCCAGAAGTCTTCATGTGTCTGTAACAGCTTTTGCCTGGGTCTTCACTTTTAGAAATGGAAGGATGCTCTGAGAACATTTGCAGGAATGTTGTTTGGTGCCTCTGATCTGCCTGGGCCAGGGAGGAGGTCGGCACCAACTGGAATGGCAACATTATGTTCAGGATTGGGACAGCGTTCCAGTTGTTGACTAAATGGGACAGGCAGCTAGCTTGACACTGCCAGGTGCCTCACCGTACCCCTAAGATATAATATGCTCCAGGGGAATGGGTGAGGGAAAGATGTGGCACTGTGTCAACATTGTGTCTTAAATGATTTTCAATGACTCCTGAATATCCCTTTTCCAAACGTTATCGCATGCAGAATAAAAATGAGATCTTCTGAGAATGCTGATTTAAAGGTAAGGGCATGGGCCATTAGTAATGGAGGAGGCTTTTATTTAAAGTTAATAAGATCAGTGTCGCCACTCAAGTCAAATCAACAGCAATTAGTAAAGTAGCCTCTAAAATATACACAACTCAGAACACTTCTGTGTCTTACAGACACACCTCTTTCTCAATTGGTGAGTAACTTATTAAAAACTGTGGTTGGTTCATCTTTTAATTTCTCTTAAAAGAGCTTACCTCCTAGTATTCAATTTGATCTGTTAAACATAAATACATAAAACAATTCAAAATGTGTCCCAGGTATAAAGATAAAAAGGAAATAGTAGGCTGCCAAATCTTTGCGTGGCTAGGCTCTGATTCATTTCTGCAAACTACTACAGGGTAATTATGCACAGGTACCTGGCACGAGTGAATTTCTGGGGTAAGAATGTTAACAAGCCAAGCCTCAAAACCATGAATTTCGGGCGGGCCGCGGTGGCTCAGCGGGCAAAGTGCTTGCCTGCTATGCCGGAGGACCTCGGTTCGATTCCCGGCCCCAGCCCATGTAACAAAAAACGGAAAAACAAAATACAATAAAACAGGAGAATGTTTGAAAAATGTTTCCCTTTCTTCTTCCTTCCTTCTTCTATCCTTCCTTCCTTC